>NC_079899.1:173764-175650 GCF_024868665.1 Triplophysa rosa | reverse complement strand
CATTCGCCAGGCGGGTCGGTTCTTTATAATACCAACGCTGGTATTGGTGGTAGGTCATTCGCTGTGATAAGTATCTTGACCTCCGTATTGGGACCTTACGGGAATTGCGTGTCCTCAGCAGTTCTAGCGTTGAGAAGCTCACTCAACATGGTACAGGTAGCAGTCGCGACCAGGGCAGGTACCTGGTCGCTGTCATCAAGCCAGGCAGCCAGAACAGGGATATCTTCCGTGCCGTCACCCTCAACCTCGCTCACCATTTCACGGGCGAGCTCTCGGAACAATTCCTTAAGCCCGCCCTCTGGCAAGTTGGGTGGTAGTAGAGGGACTGACAAACTCGCAACAGGCTCCAACGGCATCACCCTGTTAACTGACTCATCAATTCTTCGGCGCTTTGAGCGTGTCATCGCGCCGGTGAGATCGACCGGCGGGGGCACTGTAGCCCTCACCTCCTCCTCAGCCCTCTCGGGATCGTCCTGGGCCGGACGACCTGCAATCCTTTTACGATTGCGGATCTCTGGGTGGACATGCCTCTCGTGTGAGCAAAATGCTCTCCTGCTCCAGAACACAACCGCACACCCTTCGCACCGTATACCTTGTCCTTTACACTTAGGGTAGTGACCGGCTATGACCTGGGACCGGAGATCTGTCTTGTCACACGAAATACAACTGTATCTAATGAGCACATCAGGATGCACAGTCGCCAGGTGGTCCTTGAGACGTGCCAATGTGCTCATCGATACGCCACACAGAGCACACCCTTGGCCTCGAAAGGGTACGGATACCACAATTCCAGAGCCACTGGGTTGCTCATCGGCTGAAGGGGTGACATGGGCGGAGCCACCCCTAAGAACGACAGCGGTTTGCACCGCTACTGAGGGATCAAGGGCGTTACCACTCGTCCCGGGTCGGTCAATCTGAGCACTCGGGATTCCCTCCAGTACATCTGTCGTAGTGCAGATGCGCTCGAGAACCACCGAGCACTCTCGTAGTCGCCAATCCGATGCCAAGGTTCTTACACAGTGTGGGCTACCGTCAGCCTCCTGATTCCCAGCCACGAAACCAGGAGGGGATCTAGTCATAATGGAGTCATGCAATCTAGACGCTTCTCCTTGATATCTTAACAACCCGGGCGACCTATCATCCGGTATGGAATTTGAATCTGTGTTGTTCATGATATAAGGGTGTCCGGAATTACACGTCCGGACTCGTGTTGGCGGGAGTCGTGTTACGAGGTATGCTCACCTCAGGCCGGTGGAATCACCAGTTCCCCTTCCTCGATGTTATGAAATCCCTCCAGAATCACACACAGTAATCCCGCATATAGGACCAAGACCCCGACGGCGTACCGTCGAGGCAGGTAGCCATACACAGGTATCCACATGCAAATTCTTGGTGAGGAGGTTGGCCCAGTTATCCCCGACCCATTACAGGTTAGGGATCGCCGGTACGCCGTCGGGGTCTTGGTCCTATATGCGAGATTACTGTGTGTGATTCTGGCGCCAAGGTCCCTTTTGCGGACTTAGTACAAGATTAATTCTCATCGGAGAAGGCGTTTGAGTCAGGGTGTCTGATTATACCTATGAAGATCCCCTCCTGTTGTTCGGAATCAGAGCTGATACCCACAACTGTTGTATGAACTTGGCATCGATTGGCGATACCGATGTTGTGTTTTCGGGTTGATACGAGGATGTACTAGTCGTTTGCCGAACCGTGACAGTACATGCCTTAGGTGCTCGCCAAGTCGCTAAGCCGAGGATGAGCTCAAAGCGCCGAAGAATTGATGAGTCAGTTAACAGGGTGATGCCGTTGGAGCCTGTTGCGAGTTTGTCAGTCCCTCTACTACCACCCAACTTGCCAGAGGGCGGGCTTAAGGAATTGTTCCGAGA
>NC_079899.1:161264-168764 GCF_024868665.1 Triplophysa rosa | reverse complement strand
GGGCCTCAAAAGAGACCTGCGTCGTTATTTTTCATCACTACCTCACCGAGTCGGGAGTGGGTAATTTGCGCGCCTGCTGCCTTCCTTGGATGTGGTCGCCGTTTCTCAGGCTAGGGCGGGGGGTGAGCGGGGCCGCTAATAGGCGCGTACGCGGGTCCTTCCCTCTCAGGCGGGGAGGGGTGGCCCTGTAGGGGCCTTAATGCGGGAAGGCGTTTCGCGGGGCCGGGGTCGAACGAAAGCGCCAAGGTGGTTCTCCCCTGTCAGGCCGCCACCGCCCGCTGCACGGCCGCCGGTCGCTGACGCTTTGGAAAAGACCGGTCGTCTGAGTCTCCCAGGTAGGGGTTTCGGGAGAGCCCCGTAGGGCTCCCCTGGAGGCCGAAGCGCTGAGCGGGGAGGATCTGACTGCCCATGACGGTCGCGCGGACCGAACAGGTTTTCCAATCTGCCGGATTGCCTGGTCTAAAGACCTAAGTTTTTCCCTCTGCCATTAACCCGTGGATTTTCGGGTAGCGGGGGGGTGCCTTGAGAGGCCCTGGGTTTAGGACACCGTTCCAGAAAGCACGTTAGTTTGTGTTCTTATGAGTCTGAGGACTACCTGTCTGTCAATCTTATGGCCGCTCAGACACTGCGGACCTCCGAATCAGCTGCGTCCGGCAGGGTGCCCCAAACCGAGCCCGGGCTCGTGGCGCTGCGACCCCGGGGGCCTGAGCTAGAGCTCCCGGTAGTTGGGACGTTTGAAAAATTGCAGCTCCGGAACCCGACGGCCCAGCGGCTTGAGGCGCTGCGACCCCGGGAAGTCGACTTCCGCAATACACATCTCCGGGACCAGGGGACGCAGCAGCTCGAGACGTGGCTTGTTTGAAAGGACAGGCCGAAACCTTTCGAACGAGCCCTGGCTCGAGGCGCTGCGACCACGGGGGCCGGAGTTATTAACGATCGAATGTCCCGAGCGGGACATCGACGACTCCGCGTCCGGGAAAGAAGCGATCTTTACATGTGTGGGTCATGTGCTGCCCCCGGGGTCCGTAGAGGGACGACCCCGGGTTCATAGATGCAGAGAGTCACAAAAAGACACAACAGACACGGTTTGACATTTCAAAAGCAATGTACTTTATTTGTGTTTCAAGGCATCAACTGCTCAGTCTTGTGTGGGCCTGGGGGAAAATAGAAAAGGAGTGGCATTAGTTGTGGAACACTGATACACTGTGTAAAGTGAAGCATGCGAGACCATACATACGTGGGTGACGAGACTGTTGCGTATCATCATGAATTCCGGGCGTCCGGGCAATCCCACATGTCGCCAAGCTGTTCTGAATTGTGAGAGAAGCTGCATGCACCTGTTGCCCTTTGCGGTGCAAAAGCAGTAATCTGATGCAACGGACCTGTGGCGGATAGTATCCGTGAGCCAAGTGTACTCTTGCGGGCTGAGAGCGATCTTTGCCCGGCCAAAAAAAGCAGCGGTTTTGTGGTGCTTGACCGAAATCACCCGGAATCCGTCCGGCGAGGTGACCGCTCTGCTCACCTCATCTGCCATCATGTTGATTAAGACACAACGGCGGTGCCCTGACATTACAGACATGTAGCCCGACAGCATGCCTTGCAAAAGCAACAAGATTCCGAAAGTCTGTTCTCGGGCAAAGAGCTCGATCAGTCGGGGGATTTTCCCATGAGCAGATCGCAAAAACTTGCACAGGGACTCGCGTGAGATGATCACTGCCGATTTCTCAGCCCTGGTGTCAGCGCGATGTGATTGTACATCTCCTCTGATCTGCTTCATCTGGTACAGGCAGGCTCGTTTCAGGTGATGGAGTTTGGCTTCGTTCACCGAGGCATGTCTCTCCGAGCTGTCGGCTGCGTACGAGCAGAAGATCCGTATGTCGATCAGGTAATGTCTCACGGTGGTCACCTTCAAGTTTCTGCCGTACAGTTCCATGAGAAAGAGGATCAACACGTCTGCGGGTGACATGGTGTCGAAGAAATGCAGCCCATACCTCCGTCGGCAGCATTCGAAGAACTCCTGGGTGCGTTTAGCGCGCTGCCTGGCATTGTCACAGTGCTTTGAAGTAGGCAGAGGCCTGCGGCTCTCCCGCTCGAAAGTGCGAAGCATGCGGGTAACGTTTTTCATGTGGTCCATGGGTAAAGCAGACGATGTGCCACACATGTCAATGTCACTCACCATCGGTGGGTCCGGGAACGTCTCCCTGAGCGCACGCAGCTCGTACACGATGACCTTTCGACGGGCCATTTCCATGAAACGGGCCCTCTGGTGATTATCCACGCGGTGTATGCGGTCGAGGTGTCTTTCGAGCCTGGATGACTTTCCCACAGAGCATCCGGGTATGGGGCACTGCAACACCGGCGCTAACTTACGTCCTTTGATCAGACAGACCACCAAGAATAACTCCCGTTCGGTGTTCATGCCGTGTCGTTCGGTAAGATGCAGCGCAACATCTTCGGCCTGCTCGTCACAGAGCTCGCACCGGTAAGACGGCATGTTGTCAAACAGAGAACGCCGTGCTTGCACCGCCCTTACATAGGGTCAGGACCCAGTGAGGGATTGAACAGAGACAAAATAGAGTGAACAGAGGCCTAGTCAGGCACTGGAGGGGTGGCTAATGTAGACACGTTGCCCGCCCCTCACCACTCTCTCAAGGGTTATCATGGTTGTACGGGGTAATTACTCAGGTTTTTCTTATAGGAAATAAAAAGAAAAAACAACAAGAAAGAAAGGAAGATAGGAAGAAAGATAGGAAAAAGAAAGAGAACTAAAGAAAATGGAGAAGGATAAGGTTGGGAAAGTCATCCGTAGCATTTTCAAAATCATCAAGGCCTTCCACCATATTGACAACCTCAAAATCGAAAGCCAAAACCCGGGACCACAACAACTCCTGAAGATCATTAGGTGGTTGGGAGAGGTTATTTGGCCAGCAGCCCCAAATGATGCAACGCAATCGAGGATAGAGAACAACGCGGAAAGCTGGTTGGTCTCCAACCTTCAGATCCTAGAAAACCATTATACAGTGGTCAAAGATCAAGGGATGGCAGAGATCATAGCTCTAGACCTAACTGAAGAGGAGAAGAAGAGAGCGATCGAGGTAGCAAACCGGTGGGATAGGAATGAAATAAGGACCATTAAACCTGGGGTTATACAGGCGGTCTCCAAATATTTGGACCCTGTGACTAACCACACCACACCAAACCCCAACGCAAGCACAGATAGCACAACCACAGCAATTGCAAACAGGACAACAAACACAAGAGGAACTGCAACCGACACCGCAAGAACAACAGTTGGGACAGGAGGAAGAAACACAAATTCAGCCACAACAACAGCCACCACAGCCCGAGCAGCAGGGGGGGGTCATCGGATATGCAAAACAGTACTACTAGTGATACGCTACAGAGAAAAGTCGGCCGAAAGAGGGCAGATACAGAAAGCTTCAGTACTAGAGTAGAAGGCCCAAGCCAGTTCCTGGACCCTAGAACCCAGGAGAAGTTGGCTGGTGATTGGAGACTCCAACGTAGCTAGGATCCCCACACCGCCAGAGGAAGGGACACAACTGATGGCCTACCCAGGGGCTAGATGGACCCATATTTTCTCCTTGTTCAGGTACAAAACCCGGAATAGCCCAGAAGTCGAGGCGGTCATTATCTCGGTGGGTATAAATGACCGGAAGGGCAACCCATCCCTGGTAAGGAAAGCCATTTCCAGAGTCAGTAGAGCAGCGCGGACCACCTTCCCTAATGCCCTCATCAGCATGCAGACAATTAACTTCACACAGGAACTACCACCAAAAGAGAAGCAGATGATCAGAATGAATGAGCACATGCTCGGATTAGGTGAGAAAATCCCAGCCTTACCAGCATCACGTTTCAACACAGGAAGGGACCTAATATACTAGACAGACACAACAGCCCAAGCCATGTGGGGAAATGGAAGGAGTTCTTACACCGAGCGGAGGTGGGCCACCTATGGGAAGAACCTAACGATGACGCACAAACACAAGCACAAGTGCAAGCACAAACACAAAGGGGGAATGCGGTGGTAAACTTGTCAAAAAGGGTCAAGCTGAATAAAGACCAAAATGATTTACTGTGTAAAGGTCTCAAGTTCATTCCTACACACATACAACCCAATTGGGATAAGATAGAGACAGGTGTGATTGCCGTGTCAGCCGGCAATCCAGTCCATGTCCTTGTGTTTGGACTACCCTCTTGGACTTGTGCTACCCCCCTATTTTTTATGGTTATTGTTTTATCATGTTACCCTGTTTTTGTTAATGTCGCAGTCTGTCTTATCTTGTTTGTGCCTTGAGGAGCGTCAGGTTGCCGCTCCTTAAGGAGGGGCTTCTGTCATGGTTCTGCCCCATCTTGTCTTGCTTTTCTAGATCTAGTGGCAGAACCATGACAGAACCTCTTGTTTCATGTGGAGAGGGGAATTTTGGCACTGATTGCCTTCCATACTCTCCAGGTCTCGTCATTGTTCCTGCCCTCTTGTTTCCTCGTTAGTGATAAGTATTACTTCATACCCCGCACCTGTCCCCTCTTGATTTTGACCCCCTAATAATGCCCTTGTGTATTCTGTCCTGTGCTGGTTTGTAATATATGGTAAATGTTATTTTTTAGTCCTGTCTAGTTTAGTTAGTCCGTGTTCCTGTTATCTGTCATGTTTATATCTTGTTATTTTACCCCCTCATTGGTTTTTGTTTTGTTTATATCTTGTTATTTTACCCCCTCATGGGTTTTTGTTTTGTCCCCTCATGGGTTTTTGTTTTGTTTATTATTTATTAAAGTCTTGTTAACCCCTTAACTGCCGTCTGCACCTGGGTCCTCTGTCCGTGTCTCACCTCCCTGTTCTGTGACACCCGCTTTCATATTGTGCATGTAAGTCCCTTAATGCTGCCCATACCTCTTGATAACAATCTAAGAGCCCTTCTTTTTTACTTCTCTCTTTTTTGGTTTTGCCCCATACTTGTTTGTTTTTATTGTTCTAAATCTACTTGTCCTTCCATTTGCATTTCACCTGTCACCTCCACAATGCCCTTAAGTATTGTAAATTGACCTTCAGAGTCAGACAGAAATGGGTTAGTGCATTTATCTTCTTTGTCCTTTGTTCCTTTATTAATTTCCCTTAATATTTCATGTGCTTGCTGGATATTTTTATATAAATGTTTTCCTTTTTTAAATAAAGTTAGTACTCTTTCTCCAAGTCCCTTTTTTCTTCTCTCTCTTTTGCTTTTCTTTTCTTTAGTTTTATACTTCTTAATTAAAATGTCCATTTCCTCACACAATGCCACATCAAATGTTCCCTCCTTTGGCCATTTAGTCATCTTATTTTTAGTTCTCTTTTCTCATTTATTTGACACATCTTTACATAATGGATATTTCAATCACACTATTTCCACAGGAATGGCTGCCATGACTTTTCACTTTACTTATACCTTTTTATTTAGAACTAATTTTGTATCCTTCAGTGTATCATACTACTCACGGTCAAATTGCCCTAATGGATGTCACACATGTACTCATTCTTTTCCTTATATTCCTTTATTATTTTACTATTATTCTTATTTTGTTTTTATTCAATTTTTGTATATCCTCTTTTTTTACTATTCGTCTTTCCCCTCTTACACCAATGTAGGTTTTTCATTCACCCTCTCTGCACTCACTCTAATCATACATTCACTTTATTTTTAGCACACAAACTCAGTCAATCACAAGACAAAACATCTTGGTTACGGATGTAACCTCAGTTCCCTGATGGAGGGAACGAGACGTTGTGTCGAGCCGACAGATGGGGTTTGACTTGAGAACCTATCATCTTCTGATTATTTTGAAAAGGCCAATGAAAATTGGCGAATGAAATTTGCATGCCGGACTCTGCCCCGGACATCCGGGTATAAAAGGAACACGGCATGCAGCATTCATTCACCTCTTGGTCTGAGGAGCCTGAGCATCCCCCGACCACTACAGTGGGTGGCCAGTATTGTGGCAAGGAGGACACAACGTCTCGTTCCTATGGAAAACACCACAGCGCTTCGTCGCGTCACAATTACCAGCGGAGTGACGTTTACTGCCCTGGGCGAGTCAGACGTGAGTGCTAGCACGGAATTGTAATCGTCCAGTGGAGAGGGAGGGGGTCCCAGAGCTTTTCAGAAAAAGGTGGGAAGCCCCTGCCACCGGCCGTCACAGGCAGAGGCCTAGATTCTCTAACAGCGAGAAGCCGCCCAGCACCATAAGGGCCACTGGGTAAGCATTAATCCCCCCTGGGGCAAAAACGCTACAGAGAGCACTATGCTACCATAGGGAGGAATTAGTGCAGACACCACATGGTCTCACCAGCAGGGGTGAACTCATGGGAAAACGTGCGGACTGAAGGAGTTAACCGCAGGGTGGAAGTCCACCTAGGGAGGTCATGGGTTACCAAGGTGGGAACCATTCATGAGGATACATCAGACGGAACAGCCCATGGAGGGGGGGTTACAACATCTGGGGCACTAGGTCCGGTTAGAGCTATGTGGTAGATAACTCAGCTGTTCCCCGGCCTAAGGGGGCAGGGCTGCTCTGCCCAGCCTGCCCCCCAGGGAGGTGCTTAGTGATGGATGGAATGCCTGTTCTTTACCCAGTGGGGAAAGAAGGGAGGCAAAATAGCCGCTGCTCCCCTTAAAGGAAGGGCTTTCACAAGCGTACGCCCTACCGGATGCCGGTCCTATCTGTTGCCCTGGAAGACGCGGGCTGACACCGGTTCCATGCGTAGGTTGTAAAACCTCGCGAAGGTGATGGGCGTAGCCCAACCCGCAGCTCTGCAGATGTCTGCCAGAGAGGAGCCCTGAGCCAGTGCCCACGAGGAGACCATACCCCGGGTGGAGTGTGCCCTCACTCCCAACGGGCAGGGGCGATCTTGTGATCGGCAGGCCATAACGATGGCCTCCACTATCCAATGCGCCAGCCTCTGTTTGGAGACAGCCCTCCCCTTCTGCTGACCTCCAAAACAGACAAAGAGCTGCTCCGAGCTTCTGAAGCTCTGCGTGCAGTCCAAGTAGAGGCGCAGTGCGCGTACTGGACACAACACGGATGGGGTTGGGTCTTCCTCCCCAGTGGGGAGCGCCTGCAAGTTCACCACCTGGTCCCGAAAGGGAGTGGTGGGAACCTTGGGCACGTAGCCTGGCCGTGGTCTCAGGATCACGTGAGAATGATCACCTGCTGACTCCAGAGGAGGAGGCGTCGGGCGAGTCGTGTTAGCTGCCGTGAGCGAGATGGGGGCATCTACTCAACTCAACTCATCTCAACTTTATTTATATAGCGCTTTTACAATTTTCATTGTTACAAAGCAGCTGCACATGAGACACATTGACTACAAGCAAAACAATCAAAGTTGTACCTGCAAAAACAAGAAAAGGTTGAAAACACAGAAGACAGACACACCCACACACAAAACACTCCACACACAGAACACGCACACGCACCAACACACACAGACACAGAGACACACACACACAC
>NC_079899.1:2041-159845 GCF_024868665.1 Triplophysa rosa | reverse complement strand
CCCTAACCCTAACCCTAACCCTAACCCTAACCCTAACCTAACCTAACCCTAACCCTAACCCTAACCCTAACCCTAAGCCAGTGTAGCTCCCACCCGTGCCTGGACGGGGGGGAGGGGGTCCTCCTTTCCGGCAGTCGCGTGGAAGGCCGTCTCCCATGCTACTTTAGAGTAAAATGCTAAGCAGGATTCAGGTAGCATACTTACTGTCACCGTATAGTGAATGCGCATGAATTACTTAGCTCGGCAAGGGTAGGGGCCCTTGATTCGTCATTTGCAACCGTTTTACCGGCGCAGAATGCGAGTCCGAAGTAGTTATAATCACTACGAGATCCCATGTCCCCATCCGATACCGTCTGTGAGACCTCTCCTCCGCCGCCGTGCATCAGCTCCTAGGAGAAAACACACAACCACTTTAGATTAGTCACACTGTTCTGCATATCCAGTTTTGGCCCGGGCAGACCAAGAGGCGGGTGCGCCACCTGTATAGGCAACTCAACCCGGGCCTTGAGCCCCCCCCCCGCCGTGGCGGAGGGGGAAGACCGAGCCAAGTTACTACAGGAGCCGCACTTGTGGCTGCTCACCATTCAGCCACTGTCAGGAATACACCTGACCGGGTCCGAGGCCCGAGAGTTGGGTTCTCTCGCTGTCGCGCCTCTGTAGGGGTTGGCAGCCCCTTGGGATAGAGACTCACTGTACCCCCTAGGCGCTCAACTCGGCCCAGAAGCCCGCCCCCCATGGGAGGAGAACCCGGACCGAGCCACGCCATGAAGATACCCCGGCCACCCTCGTAGGCGCGGCCTGCTCCGTTAGGTGGCCGTTCGTGACGAGAGTTACCCCGTGCCGAGCCGGCCACCCCTGTATTCCCCTTTCACCTTCCGGTTTGGGATAGAGACTCATAGCATCCCCAGGCCGTCCAATCCGGCTCGGAAACCCTCCCCCCTAGAGAAGAGAGCCCTTACCGGATCGCGACCCAGCGATACACCTGAGCCCGCCAGAGCCAGGCCCTGCTCTGTTAGGTGGCCGTTGTGACGAGAATTAACCCGTACCGGATCGGTCACCCCTTATTCCCAATGTAACCTTTGTCGGTGGTTTCCAGCCTGCAAGTCCGTGTTAAAATCGCCTCGGACAGACTCCCTTCCGAAGAGGGGGAGGTCTGTCCTCGCTGTCTGTATTTCAGAATACGAAGACTTCCGTCTGCGAAATTCCAGTCGCGGGGGGTTTCGGGTGAAACCCTCCGATCGATTGAGAACCGTGTTGATCAGCACGGTGCTGACTTGCAGCTTTCCCGAGACCCGTCCGTCTCGGGCTCCGGCCTCCCGAGGGACGACCGGTTACCCGAGGCGAGACTACGTTCGGTTACTGTCAGAGCTGAAGCCTTCTCGGGCTCCGGCCTCCCGAGGAAGGTCGGTTACTCGAGAAGTGGCCCGCTTCCCTGTCGAAAACCGGCCCGCGCAGGGCCCCGGCCCTCCCGAAGGACGGTCGGTAGCCCAACGCGAGACCGGAACTCGGCAGGCAATAGGCCAATCCGGGCTCTGGCCTCCCGTGAGGAAACCGGTTGCCCGAATCGGACCCTAAGCGGGACCGTGCCTCGTACTACTAACCACGGTCATGAGAGGAACCGTGATCCAGACACGTGTCCGGAATTGTCATTTGTACCACACACAATGGGGTGTTCTGAATCCCGTGTCGAGACAATGCAGCCTAGACCGCCGTAGTCCTCCACGGGTCGAACCGTTAACCAGGGGCGACTCTCCCCACACTCACGGCCCGTGCCGTGGCACTGGACCGAAGGCGGGGTGCCTCAAACCCCAGCGCCGGATGCCGGTATTAGGTCAGAAGATGGTAGGTACGGCGATACCTTAGAAGACCTGTACCCCGGAGGAGGCCACTCCAGCAAGCTAACTCCCATAGAGTTTAGAATAACCGTGTCAGACCCGCCGATCTCCAGTATGAGTGACTACCCGGCACTCCGCCCCTAGTGCCGTGTACCCATGGCAGCCAGACTGAATCCGCACTCGAGTATGTGATCGCCGCCGACCACTATCTCCGGGTACGATTCAGCTACTAGATGGTTCGATTAGTCTTTCGCCCCTATACCCAGGTCTGACGACCGATTTGCACGTCAGGACCGCTGCGGGCCTCCACCAGAGTTTCCTCTGGCTTCGCCCTGCCCAGGCATAGTTCACCATCTTTCGGGTACCGTCGCGCGCGCTCTCGCTCCGCCTCCCCGACGCTGCGGGCGAGACGGGCCGGTGGTGCGCCCCCCGCCGTGGCGGGGGGATCCCACCCCAGCGGGCCCGCGCCCGCCTTCACCTTCGTTGCGCCTCGGGGGCTCTCTCGCGCCCTCCGACTCGCGCGCGCGTCAGACTCCTTGGTCCGTGTTTCAAGACGGGTCGGGTGGGTGGCCGTCTTCGCCGCGGACCCCGTGCGCCCTGGTCGAGGGCCTGTCCCCGCCCTGGCCGCCCGGCGCGGTCGGGGCGGACCGAGGACGGTCCGCTCCGGTCGACGTCCGAGCGGGGAGCGGGGGGCCCCGTCCCTCCCCCNCCCCTAACCCTAACCCTAACCCTAACCTAACCCTAACCCTAACCCTAACCCTAACCTAACCCTAACCCTAACCCTAACCCTAACCCTAACCTAACCCTAATTCCCTAAATTTAATCCTCCAAAACCTAATTTTTACCCGCCCTACCAAACACCGAATCTAAACCCAAAAGGAGTAATCCCCACAAAAAATATTAAAAAACATAATTTGTACCCACCTTACCAAACACTAAACCTAACCCTAATCCCCAAATTAATCCTCAAAAAACCTCTTAATTTGTACCCACCCTACCAAACACTAAACCTAACCCTAACCCTAATCCCCAAATTAATCCTCAAAAACCTATTAATTGGTACCCACCCTACCAAACACCGAATCTAAACCTAAAAGGAGAATCCCAAAAATTTAAAAACCTAATAACTTGGACCCACCCTACCAAACTCTAAACCTAACCCTAACATTTATTCCCTAAATTTTATCCTCAAATACCTTATAATTTGTACCCACCCTACCAAACACCGAATCTAACCCTAATGGGAGAACCCCCCAAAAAATTTTTAAAACCTACAACTTGTACCCATCCTGCCAAACACCGAACCTAACCCTAAATAAGAAGCCCCTCCCCATAAAAAAATATCCCTATATAAAATTCTTAAAAACCAAATAATTTTTACCCACCCTACCAAACACCGAATCTAAACCTAAAAGGAGAATCCCAAAAAATTTAAAACCTAATAATTTGGACCTAACCTACAAAAACTCTAAACCTAAACGGGAATCCTCACAATATTTCCATAAAAACCCAATAATGTGGACCCACCCTACCAAACACCAAACTTAACCCTTAAAAGGAAAAAATCCCCCCAAAATCTTAAAACAATAATTGTCACCCACCCTGCCAAACCTAAAACTTAAGAATTAAGAACCGGGGTGCCTTGCAGACTGGGGATGGACCGAGCAAAACTCATCCCCTAACATTCGTTGGGAGCGTGAGATTTTCATTCCCCTAACCCTAACCCTAACCTACACCCTAACCCTAACCCTAACCCTAAACAAATTTACAACACAGAAATGAATCTTCCCATTAAAAAAAAAAGTACATTAAGGTAAATGCATCAGCCTGGTGTATTTTGAGAACAAATCATACAATTTTGTGCTATAGTAAGAGAGGCAATACAATGTCCATCAATAACACGTCACTAGAGATTCTCTGCCAACAATGGAACTGGCAGAAGATTACTTTAAACAAAAAAAACTGCTCTGAATACCAAGATAACATAACACTCGTTTTTAAATTTAATTACTAATTTAATTGGACCAACTCTTCCTCAAAGCCTTTTGTTAACACCGCAAGGTATCGAGGCTATTCTGGTGTAGCAAGTTATTATGCAAACAAAATATTTTAGTTGCAGTGTATAACACCACATACCAAGCTTGATCACAGATTAGTCTAGTGTTACAGCTTAGTCCAGAACACATTAAAATGTTAAGCAAGAGACCAAAAATAAATTGCAACATTTAATAAAAAAACCGCAGAAACAGTTACATGTAAAATGGCTTAGGCTAGATCAACTACACTTCATACTGCAAATCATGAAACTTCGGCGAAACAAGATTACAGCACAAGTGATAAAAACCAGATACGCTTAAGTATATACCTAGTGTGTATAGTTAAAAAGCCACAACATTTGACAGGATGGGACATCTTTAACCACAATATACATCCAAAGTCTGAAAAATACATCCTAAGTGACAAAAGTAAAAATTTCTACTGTTGCAAAAACAAAACAAAAAACTATATTGTTTAACACAATATAAAGTAAAACGGTTAGATAAAAACAAGGATGTTAAACAAGGTAATACGAACAAACAGCTGCATAGCGGATTAAAACAATTAATACAAAACTGCATACAATGACATGCAACAAATAAAAAATACTTTAGTACAACACAGAATATTAAGAACATAAGGTAGAAGGTTAAATGCAAGACAAATCTGTTTAACATTGAATGTTAATTGACTGCTGTACTAAGGTTGAAAATAAACATTTCTGAATCCAACCCAAAAACCATCACGACAAATTCATTAAATTTTTTCAAAAGGCAGAACTTTACTGCCAGTAAGCACATCATTCATGTATACACCGTTTGAAAGTACAAGAAAAGAAATTCACTGGCAAATCAATGGAAAATTCATCTTTATAAATAAAACCACAGCAAAATCGCCAGTGTTAAAAAGGGTCAAATTAACCATTTATATAATCCACACTTTGAGTGTGGATTATATATACACAGTTAATTTGACCCTTTTTAACACTGGCGATTTTGCTGTGCATTTTTTTAGATTACCAAAAACATTAGTAAAAACTAATTAAGCTTTGAACAAAAGATTAGTGTTTGAAACTAAATCTGACTTGGTTAAGATACACCCATTCACTGTTCTATCCAGATTCAGCACTCAATGTCTACACAACACAAAAATGTTAAAAACTGAAGTATTAAAAAGTCATAAGCCCTACTTCACACAATATTAAGAGAACTACCCTTGCTACATAATGTATAATCATCGGATTACATTTAAAAGATTGACAATATAAATGGCCATCAATGACACTGCCATGAGAGATGATACACCACTTTCCTCTGCCCACAATGCAAATACTTGAAGTTCAAACAGAGCAAGCAAAAGGAATTTAAATTCAAACAAAACAGATTAAAATCTATAACTTAAGCACCAAAACAACTGACAAAATACCTGAGGCAAATGGTTCATAAACTCTGCACCAGTGCAAAAGCACAACCCATAAATTGACTCATTCTACAGTGAGAGTGCTAAAAGTATCATTTACAGACATGCCAACCACAACCTTATGGTCATCGAAGTCCTCCACAAGAGAAATGGGACAGGAATTTTGTTTGGGATGGATAATGAAGAAATAAACATGACAAACGCAATCCAGACAACACCCTGATGACATACCACAACTTAACACTGCAATGGTAATCTCTTAAGCATTTACTACAGTGATATCCACTAGTTACAGACACACAACGGAGCTTAATGTGTTATGGAGGGATGTGGAATCTGAAACAACCCAATTGAAAAAGTCCTCAGTTCTTAACTATACTTTTTAAAATACTGCAGAAAATCCAAATAGAATACAATCCAATCTCAAACACTCTCCAGTAAGAAACAGACATTTAGGAATTGTTTGTCAAGTCCAAATTATCAGAGTAAAACCGCAGAAAAACCAAACCTCAAGACAACTTTCTATTCACTACCTTTTTAAAAACTTGTTTTTGAAGCCATAAGGAGAATGCCACTTTACATCTGACATAAGAAAAGCCATATGAATTTAAGACAGAATTCTTCCTGTGCAATCAAGGCAGCTGCAGCTTAGGGTTAAAAGGAACAAGAGCACCTTAAGCAGTAGGGAAACAGTTTGCCTTACAACTTAACATTTTTGAAGCAAATAACTGCATGCACTACATTTACATATTTGGTAGACACTTATGCAAAACTACTTTGATTCCAGTGAATATCCGTAGTGTAATTGAGTAAATGCACAATCAAAACCCTAACTTCAGTCAGACCTTGAAATAACAATACAGACCAAAGACATGCAGGCCTGTAGACGAGTTGAGTACTCAAGGCAGTCATTCTGTTGACAACACAAATGAGTTTCTGGACAAAATGCTTGAACTGACAACAATCAGTAAACAAGTTGAGGACAAATTGAAAATTCCTACAATCAAACCTTGAAATGCACAAACGGTACAAATAATAAACAGTATGGCTTATGTACCCCAAGTTCTATCATTGTGAAGAGTTTACGTCAAACATCAGGCTTCAGGTAGGTTTGTTTTGGTTTAGGGCTCTCCTGAAGCAAGACTGAATAGCCCTGTTTGTAATGGTGCCATGCTAAACCAGACTCGCATTGAAACTTACTGTAACAGTTGCAGACTGCACTAAGAACAGTTATAGCACTCCTTTGGTTCTCAGTGTATCCTCCAGATTTAGCCATCTGCAAAATAAGAGCATGACAGTTCAATAAAGCATACCTTCTACTACCACATAAGGCTGACTTAAACATTTGTATGAATACTAAATGTGAATATTCTTATAAGCTGCAGAAAGACCACTGACATTAAAATCTTGATGTCTACAGTCCTGAAGAGTTTCAAAGCACAATTTAACACCTGCCTGTAACAAGTAAAATGTAAGGCTGATTGGTTGCTTCAGGTGTGTTTTTTTAGGGTCAGAGCAAGACTCTTCAGGAAGGTAGATCTCCAATCTTAAATAATCCTAAATCACCACCCTAACATGTTAGACAAATAATTTGGTACAGACAACTACCTGTTCAATGAATACAACTAGCTAACAAAAAGGGCAAAATTAAATTACAGTGTAATTATTTTACAAAGATTTTACAAAGAGGGCATTTCCAGTTCAAAAATTGTCTGAGATGAAGAATGTGTCACTGCAGTGGTTCCTCTGCACACCCGTGAAAAGACAGCTTTCTTGATAGATGACTGGGGCAGTTCCACATTTCCACTAAAGGAGACGGAGACAAACCTAAAGTGAACAAAGCTGCACTGAAGCACAAGTAAAGGACAACAAAAATGGCAATAACATTCCTGGTGGTAAATGTCGTCTGTGATCTTGCTCAAACGCACAGGTAGATCTCCAGGTCTTACTCAAGCACTGGAGCAACAAAACTAGAGTAAATCGTAGATAAGCAGGGTTTTGAAAATTGGGACACTACATTCACTCGACACCAAAAATTATTTTTCATGGATTAAACTTAGTTTGGCACAAGGTTGATACATTAAAAACTGCATTATAGACAAAGCTGAATATCTGTATTATACTTTTTACACTGTATATTGTGTCTTCGTGTCAAAGTCTGATGCAGAAGATGTGATGCTCAGGAGTTGACAGTAATCCTCATAGTCTGCAGTACCTGCACTGATCAGCAGCTGACAGAAGTTAGGCCCTGTAGAATAGCCCAGACACTTAACAGACCTGCATAAACATCCCCACCCACTCAAACCAGAAGAATCTTCTCCACTCACTGATCAAACCTCCAAAAACCATCTCCACTCACTTACCAGACCTGTAGAAAGATCCCCAGTAAGTCACCAGACCTGCAAAAACATTCCCCCCACCCACCAGACCTGTAGAAACATCCCCGCTCACTCTCCCAACCAGCAGAAAAAAACCTCTCACTTCTCAGACCGGTTGAAACATTCAACTTCCCAAACCTGTAGGAACAGCCCACTCACTTGCAAGACCTATAAAAACATCAGACTTGCCTAACAGACAGGTTATGAGGAGAGGCAAGCAAAATTTCCCCTTGCTCACCAGACCTGCAGAAATATCCTCACCAGATCTGCAAAAATATTCAACTTGTTGAAGAGACCTGTAGAAAATCACTAGATCTGCAGAAACATTAAACTCGTTGATCAGACCTGTAGAAACATCCTCATCAGATCTGCAAAAATATTCAACTCGTTGATCAGACCTGTAGAAAATTTAACTCCCTCCAAGCTGCAAAAACATCACCCATTCCTCACAAGACCTCAAGAAACATTACGGACTCATCAGGCTTGATAAAACATCCCCAGTTCCTCACCAGACCTAAAGAAATATTCAACTTACAAACCACCAACTTGCTCACTAGACCTGTAGAAACAGCTCTGCTCAACCAACCCGACCAGTAGAAATATCACACTTGCCTATCAGAGCTCCAGTAACGTTCTCATCAGACCTGTAGAAAATGTTTCACTCACCAGACCTGTTGAAGCCGTATCATTCACTCACAACACCTTTTGAAACATTCCACCACACTTGAATAAACAATCCAATTCACTTGCATGATTTATACAAACATCCTACAGGCTCATCTGACCTGCGTAAGTGTAACACTCACTTACCAGACCTGTAGAAACAGCAGAAGATAGACATGGGATGCAGCCATTTAATTTCTCATCAGACCTGTAGATTGTATTTTTATCAGAATATCCAATGGAGCAACCTGTAGAATCAGAAGCAGAGCCAGTTAACAATTGTGCATTGGCAAGTGATGCAAGTAGAGCAGTAAACCAAAAACAGATCAGAAAATATGGCAGCAGAAAGTTAAACAACAAACAAGGATAACATTAAAGGCTAAATTCAAAAGAGATCCGTTCACATTTAAACAGTTCACATCCAGCTACAATGTCCACGAATCATCACCACTCTGATAAAACATTTCAGAAAGAGAAATAAGTCTTTCCCAGCCATATTATCAAATGTAATTTTCACTTACCTAATAATGCCCGAGGTGGTTTACTGTTGTGATGTACAGTCCGAAAACACAGGGCAGGGAATGGATCTTAATGCAGTTAAAAGATGTTAGATAAATCCAAAACATCAAACAGATACACGAACTTGGCAAAACAAGACAAACCAATAAACGAGACAAAAGTCAATTACATGATAAACACATTCAATAACCAACAAAAGACAATGGCAAACACAAGGGTATATATACACAAGACTATCAGGGATAACAAGAATCACCTGGAAACAACCAGGGCAGGGAAACACAAGACTACAGAGACCATGATACCAGGACTACAAAAACAACTTCAAAATAAAAGCCATGGAACAGAACACAAAACCCTTACAACTCAGAGGACTATTCCTCCTTACGTTCTTGATTAAAAAATTGGGTAACGCTTTACATTACAACCCGCAATGTTCCGCATAAATAAACAGGATTTAAAGCATAACTACTTGTAACAATAAGTAGTTGTAAGGGGAACAATATGTATAATTTGGGGAATAAATAAAAAATATATATTTATTAGGTAACTGCATGCCATATAAACATCCAAACCAAACCGCTCTTGAACTACTTGATTATAGTCTCAAAAGATCAACATTGATTTTACACATTAAAACTCATCAAAATAACTCATAGTGACCAACAATCTTAAAATTTATCAAATAAAAATTTATCCTAAAATCAAAACTCTGTCAAATTTACAGTTGACAGACAGTCTGCATTCTTCGTTCGTGCTGATTTGCTTGCGCAAAAACTGAACACATAATTTCCCCTTATTTCATGTTTGCTATGATAGCAAAATCATAGCTGGTTCTCATAAAAACTCATGAAAAATTGGTTCTCAATTGACTTACCTGGTTAAATAAAGGTGTAATAAAAAAAAGAACCCCGTACTTAATTAATACCCAGAGTATCTTATTTATGGGTACATTGTGATTACAAAAATGTAGTGTATGTTCACGCTAAGATTGTTGTATACCATACTGCAGGTCATGCATACCACGTTATATTAAAATACGTAGTTACCCCTTAGTTTTAAAATACTTATAGTATACTTTATTTTTATTTCCTGACTTCTATAGTCAAATCTATGCAAAAGTAAAGGGAGTAGTGTTGAAGGCATATGAGCTAGTTCCGGAAGCTTATAGACAAAAGTTTAGAGCTTTAAGTAAAGGAATGAAACAGTCTTTCTCTGAGTTTGCAAGAGATTAGCGTATACAATTTGATCGGTGGTGTTCTTCATCTCAGGTAGTTACGTACAGTGATTTTTACGAATTGATGTTATTGGAGCAATTTAAAAATGTCCTTCCGGAAGATGTGGCTGTTTTTGTAATAGAAAATAAGGTTAAAACTACAGAGGATGCTTCAATTTTTTCTGATGAGTATGTACTAACACACAAAAGTGAGGTTAGACAAAATTGCTGGCGACATACTGTTAGTTCTTCAGAGAATGTTGAGACCTGTTTTTATCCGACTGGTGATAAGTTTGAAAGAAAAGTAAAACCTTCAGGTGAGAACAGTGATCGATGTGCTTATTATTTTAAAAGAGGTCACTGGAAGAAGGATTGTCCTATGTTGAAGGCAAAATTCAATTGTGGTAGGTTTGACCAAAAACCAGCTCTGTTAGTGTCTTCAGTAAATTTTGACATGGCTAAGACTTTTGTAAATGGGGACGATAATGTGCTTGAACAAGAACAAACAGTTTGGTGTAATGAAAAACAAATGTATGCACCATTTATCACAGATGGTTTTGTGTCTTTGGTAGGGGATAAAGAGAAAGTTCTAGTTAAAATTTTGAGGGACACAGGTGCTTCGGAGACCTTTATTTTGGGGTCTGTCTTACCTTTTTCTACTGACTCAGGTACTGGTAAGGAGGTACTGATAATGGGGATTGGATTACACAGTTTGTCAGTTGCATTACACACAATTTTTCTTCAGTCAGAATTAGTAAATGGAACAGTGGTTGTTGGTGTGCGACCTTCATTACCAGTAAATGGAATTGCTGTGATTTTAAATATCAACTTATCTTAGCTAACCCAGCAGGACACACCAGCACTCCAGAGGGTGGTGCGATCAGCTGAGCGTTCCATCCGAACTGAGCTTCCTGACCTGCACACCATCTACACTAGACAGTGCTTGACCAAGGCCAGGAGGATAGTATAAGACCTCAACCATCCCAGCAATGGACTGTTCTTATACTATAGTAAGGTAAATATTACAGTAATGTAATATGATGTATGTGTATAATGTGTGCTTGTGCCCCCACAGTGGATGAAAATATCCTGCCTTATATTAGTTATCATTTAGTTTATCTTTATTAACGAGGATGAAGCAAATGATAAATAGAAACTATCTGTGCGCTCTGACAGGGTTAAAGAGATCAGTGTACTGTAGGCTTCTATTCAATATGGCACACGTGTGAATGTGAGGATTATATTTTACGTTACTGGTGCCTCTGTTATTGTAGGGCATTTCACAACCTTCCCCAGAAACTGAAGTGTCTACCTCCATAGGTTACAGAAGAAATGTGAACAAAATACACTAGAGAAGCTGATTCTAAATAAAGAAGGCTAAATAAAAAAATGCCAGTATGTGAACTTAGTAGTCAGCTGAAGTGTACATTTAAAAAAATCTGATGCTCATCTCAATCGTGACTCTGGTTTGACTGAGGGCCATGTTGAAGTGGTTCTGTGGTCAGGATAGTAAAAACCTCTGGCACACATAAGAACCCCTGTCTCCCACCAACAGGCTATCAAACACTCCTGTCATTGAACAAAGAAGAGAAGATTGTATTGAAGTTTGAAATTGAGTTTTGGTCACATATTTAATTAATTTAAAGGGTTTTGTACTGTTCCCCATTTACTTTACCTTCCTTAAAGCACTGACACAACACAGATGCATTAGGGAATGTTGTAGGTATTAAAGTAATAAAAACATCTTATACATTTTAAAATGTAGGCCTACGGTATGATACATTATTTAGGTGAATTCTAAGTGTAACTTGATAAAAAAAAGATTAAAATAGCAGTGTTTAAAAATATGTGATGTCACCTGTCAATGTATGGTTTTGTCTGTATCTTACTGTAGCTGTTTAATAGAAGGTTACTTTAGTGGACAAAGAAGATAAATGTCCCAACACAGTGAAACTGAAAGTGTCCCTAGATGTTCTGCACCACAGACAAGAATGTAAAAAATGCAATGCAAAGAAATACATATTGTAGTACAATAAAAGAATGGAATATAAATACATTTAATTTCATGTGAGTGTAAGGGAAAGCCAGCAAATGTTATCTCTAAAATCAGATTTTACCTATATAGTAACCATTATTTGATTTTATATTTGTAATATTATTTGATTTTATATTTGTAATATATATTTACATCATTTTATATTAGTATTTTTATTTTATTAAACATTATTAAAAATAACTAGCCATTGTAACACGCACTGTGAGTTTATCACTTATATGTAAATTTGCTCGCTGCTGATTGGTTCATTTTCGGTGTGAGATCTCTAATCTAGATCATAACCTGCTCCGGAGCAGGTTAGCCGTGCAGTGTAAATTACCATGGCGATGAACACCGATTAAATCTGAGTTACTTTCATGGTACCTAAAACCCAGGGTTGGTGCAAACTAATCCTAAATTTACCTGGCTAGCCACCTAAACTGGCTTCATGGTACAGGCCCCTGGTGGCACCGACTGAGAAACCTGCTGAAAGTGTCCTAGTTATCGGTGATTCTATTGTTCGGAACGTTAACATAGAGGCACCAGCCACCATAGTCAAATGTTTACCGGGAGCCAGAGTGTCTGACATCAAGTCAAATTTAAATGTGCTGGCTAAGGCTAATCATAAATTCAGTAAGATTGTTGTTCACGTCGGCACAAATGATGTTCGACTCCGTCAATCGGAGATCAAAAAAGATCATATTAAAGAGGTGTGCGAGCTCGCAAGTGTAACGGAGGCCAGCTAGTGAACAGCTGTGCAGTGTGTAAACCTCACTCCCCGACCAACAGAGACGCTCTAGCGACAGACGTTAAAGACTGCTGTCTTTAGCCTCCTCGTTAGAGCGCCCGTTTCCCATCCGGACCGTCGCCGGTTCAAGGCCCGTGCAGAGCGGTGCAAGTGGGACCGGTTACATTGGTGCGGTGACCCGGATGGGAGTGAGGTTTAGGGGGCTGAGTGTAACGGAGGCCAGCTAGTGAAGAGCTGTGCAGTGTGTGAACCTCACTCCCCGACCAACAGAGACGCTCTAGCGACAGATGCTAGAGACTGCGGTCTTTAGCCTCCTCGTTAGAGCGCCCGTCTCCCATCCGGACCGACGCCAGTTCGAGGCCCGCGCAGAGCGGGGCGAGTAGGACCGGTTACACAAGCACGATGTCAGACACTGTAATATTCTCTGGTCCCCTCACTGCTTATCGTGGTGATGAGATTTATAGCAGATTATCATCACTTAATGGCTGGTTGTCTGAGTGGTGCCTGCAGAATGATATAGTTTTTATAAATAACTGGAAGAGTTTTGAGGGCAGACCTGACCTGTTGAAACGAGATAGTCTCCATCCTTCCTGGGCTGGGGCTTCCCTCCTGTCTAGAAATATGGCAAAAAGTCTTAATGCTAATGCTAAAACTTGACTCGCTGGGGCCCAGGTCAGGGAGCAGACAGAATGGCTTAACCAACTGTCAGCTTGCCGTCTCACTTCGCAGAATACACAAAATGTACAACATGTAATAATCCCTTCACCCAAACATCATAAAATAGAGACTGTGTCTGTCCCCCGGATTAGCAAACATAAAATAATGCGTAAACCTCTTGAAAGTAATTTAATAAACGTTAAACAAATTAAACATGAACAAAATACAGATAATCAACTGTTACAACTCGGATTGCTAAATATTACATCTCTCTCTAATAAAGCACCTTTTGTTAACGATATGATAACAGATCTTAAAATAGACATGCTCAGTTTGACAGAAACATGGCTAAAACCAGATGATTATATTACTTTAAATTAGTGCTGTCAATCGATTAAAAAAATAATCGGATTAATCACACATTTTCTGTGATTAATCACGATTAATCACACATAATAATAATATTTTAAAATATACTTTTACATTTTAATAATTTCACATTTAATCTTCAAATTGATGTAGAAACAACATATTTCTTTAACAGCATCATTTTATGAATGAAAGAAAACATTTTGATATTAGTACTGTAACTGATTAAATTGATTATTTTAACATTAATTATAGCCATTCAACAATATAATTGAGAGCTATCATGAAATATACAGAAATTGAAGGAAGTTCTCAAACACTTTACAGTCTTTAATGCTAAATTATAAATTAAATGCAGAAGAATTCTCATTAAAGCTACAAAATCACATTGATTTCTTCTTTTATTTTGTTCTTTGATTAACGTTAGTGACAGGAGTCACAGCAGCATGTTTAAGAACGTGGCCCCTTTAAGAGCTGTTTCAGTACGCAGATCTGACCGTCACCGCACTCCCATTTTCACAACTCTTTGCATTCATTTAAGATTTTATTTTACACTTTGAAGTCTTGCTTAAGAAAATGCTATACAAAACGGGCTTTCTGACATAATCTTGAATGGTTTTATCCATTCAAGCACGAAAGAGAACTTAACACGGATGCGCTGTCTGACAGAGATTCACCGACGCAGCCTTCAGCCCATAACCGTTTACACCAGACTGGACCTCGCGTTGCGTTTTGCCGCATCCCACAGTTTAGAAGCTGTCTATCTTCATTGAACGCGTCAAAGCAACTGTTTAAAATTGCGCTTAAGTGGTTTAAAAGCCTGTACACCAGGGGTCTTCAACTACTTTTCTTTGAGGGCCAGACTCCAAAAGTATAAATAGGATGCGGGCCAGTTTTTATTACCATATCCTCATTTCTTCTGTTATTTTGTATTTCTGTTATTTATTTCGTTTTGTTCCTTTTACACTGTTTTTGTTGCTGTTACTTATAGGCCATATATTAAAACATGCACACAAATATTGCATCCAGTATTTGTGCCTTTTCATGATATTAAATTAAAAAGGAAATGATTAACCCTTAACTGTATTTTATATTCCTTAATGCATTACTTTACCCAAAAATTGCTACTAATTTACTCACCCACAGTTCTCCAGTACATCCAAGATGTGGGTGGCATTGTTTTTTCAAGAAGATATTTGGTTGAATTAATTAAAGTTAAATCAATAAAAGTAAAAAACGCAAATACATTCAACACAAGAGTAATCCCTGCCCCTTGTGACGTTAAATAAGCGTCTTATAAATCAGTCAATTGATCTGTGCAAGAAACTGAACGCTATTATCACATCTTCGGGTGAATTCCAATCGCATTCATGTGCCCCACGCACTTATAGGGCAGAGCCTTTGTATAGTGCGAGTTCTGGGGGGAGATGAACAGCTGTTTTTCGTAAATATAGCCATTATTCATAATGAATGCAGTAATAAAAACAACACCGTTTTCCCCTTATCTGAAACAACCGTTCACGTGGTGTACCCTTCCTACAGTTAGCCTACTTTCAAGGGCAGAAAATGCGTTTTAGAACGCGACCTATCGCGTGCGCAAACCAATTGCCTGTGGCTGTGCAATGCGTTGCTGATTATAACGTTTAAATAACATTAAGTTTCTTGGACTGACCGATCAAATCGCTTCATAAGACGTAAAACATTATGAGCCGCGAGAATTATGTAGCAGCGTTTTGGGCTTTTAAAGATGTGACATCTCAGGAGGACGTGCATTTAAAGCACACCGTTCTTAAAGTCTCTCCACTTATTTGAAATGTTAAGTCGGGCCAGTTAAAGATGATTTATGGGCCGCATTTGGCCCGCGGGCCGCCAGTTGACTAGCCCTGCTGTACACGAATAAGAGCGCAATTACATAATGTAACGCTAGACAAAGAATGTCAAAACAAACGGATGCTGCGTTAATTGCGTTAAATATTTTTCACACGTTAATTTGAAAAAATTATTTGCATGCGTTAACGCGTTAATGTTGACAGCCCTACTTTAAATGAATCTGTCTAAAAGGCAGAGGGGGAGGTGTCGCAGCACTTTACAATAACATATGGGGCAGTCATGGCCTAATGGTTAGAGAGTCGGACTCGTGACCAGAAGGTTGCCGGTTTGATTCCCAGGGCCTTGAGCAAGGCACCTTATTTGCTCACCAGGCGCTGCAGTGATAGCTGCCCACTGCTCCGGGTGTACGTGTGCTGACGACTTGCTGTGCGTGTGTTCACTACTCTCTGGATGGGTTAAATGCAGAGGTCACATTTCGGGTATGGGTCACCATATCTGACTAATAGGTCACTTTCACAAACTCTATTAGCATTTCCCAGAAGTCTAACTCTAAATACAATTCTTTTGAAGTCATGGTACTTCATGTTTCAACACCTAACACTAAGGATAAAACATTTTTAAAATGTATTCTAGCTATTGTATATAGGCCTCCAGGGCACCACACAGATTTTATTAAGAATTTGGTGGGTTCTTATCAGAACTAGTACTGGCCGCAGATAGAGTCCTTGTCGTTGGTGACTTTAACATCCATGTAGATAATGATACAGATGCCTTAGGAATGGTTTTCAAAGACACTCTTAATTCCATGGGCGTTAGTCAACATGTGTCAGTAACCACTCACCTTCGTAATCATACTTTAGATTTAATACTGTCTTACGGTATAAATGTGGACGATGTTAAAATCCTTCAGCAGAGTGAAGACATTTCGGATCATTATCTGGTATTATGTTTGCTTCACTGGCCTACGGCTGCAAATAAAACTCATTGTTACAAATATGGTAGAACAATAACTTCAACTACCAAAGATGCGTTTCTCGATAATCTGCCTGAATTGTATCAAATCTCTAGCATGATAAATAACGTTGAAGATTTTGACATTAACATTGAAAATTTTAACTCCACCTTCTCAGAAACACTAGACACAGTTGCTCCTCTACGTTTAAAGAAGATTAAAAATGGCAGCCCAACACCATGGTATAATGAACACACTCAGGCTCTAAAGAAAGCGGCCCGAAAAATGAAGCGCAACTTTAAGAAAACTAAATTAGAGGTATTTCATACAGCGTGGAAGGATAGTATTCGAAAATACAGGAAAGCCCTAAAAATGTCTAGATCAGCCTACTTTTCATCACTAATAGAAGAAAACCAGCACAACCCTAAGTTTTTATTTAACACAGTGGCTAAATTAACAAAAAATAAATCATCAGCGACTTCAGATACTGGATATCAGCATAACCCTAACCGTAGATCATGATGAACTGTCTAAAATCATTAGATCATCTATGAGCACTTTTCCACCATCGCGCCGAATCGTTCTCGTTGCTTAATAGTTCCACTCCATGCCATTCCATGCCAGCCGGTACCGTAAATGGTTTCATTTTCCACCGCAGGGCTGATAACGGAAATGTTTAGATTGTAAACACAAACGCGTCATGCGCTGCCTTGGTAAACACAAGAGACTGAGCTATAACGGCTCTGCGCGCATTCATTAGCACAATTCAGCACGGTTATAGAACCGTGCTGAAAATTCCGAGCTGAGAACAGTTTGTAATCGTGTCGTGTCGTACCAGGCTCACGTAGAAACATAACTGTAACCGTTTCAGACTGTGCTTAGAATGATTCGGCGCGATGGTGGAAGCGCTCAATATCAACAACATGCATGCTAGTCCCTATACCTACAAATCTACTGAAAGAGATGCTCCCAGAAATTATAGATCCTCTTCTTAGCATTATTAACTCATCTCTGACATTAGGACATGTGCCTAAATCATATAAGGTGGCTGTCCCTTGTAAAAAAAAAAAAAACTCGACCCTAGAGAACTAGTTAACTACAGGCCTATATCGATTCTACCTTTCATATCTAAAGTTCTGGAAAAAGTAGTTTCAACTCAATTAGGGGACAGTCGTGAATTAGGGGGCAGTTGTGGCCTAATGGTTACAGAGTTGGATTCGTGACCAGAAGGTTGCCGGTTCGATTTCCAGAGCCGGCAGGTAACGACTGAGGTGCCATTATTCTATCAAATAATAGAATGCATAGTCGATATAAAAAACTGGATGAGTAACAACTTGTTATTACTGAACTCGGAAAAAACAGAAGTGTTACTTCTTGGACCGAAAACCACCATACGTAACAACCAAGAATACTGCTTAACTATTGACGGATGTTCTATAAAACCCTCGTCTTCAGCAAAGAATCTTTGCGTTCTATTCAATAGTAATCTGTCATTTGAGAGCCATGTCCCCAACACCTGTAAAATTGCGTTTTTCCATCTTAAGAATATATCTAAACTACGTCATATGCTGTCAATGTCAGATGCAGAGAAGTTATTTCATGCATTCATGACATCAAGACTAGACTACTGTAATGCACTGTTAGGTGGTTGCCCTGCAGGCTTATTACAAAAACTCCAATTGGTCCAAAACGCGGCAGCTCGAGTTCTTACACAGTTAGATCAACTGGAACCAGGAACACTTCCAACAACAACTGATATACTTGTTACATCAAAAAGTGCAGAACAGTACTCTACTCTCAGATGTCTTGTCTCATTGTTCCAAGGTTACCACAGCGAGCAGGATGCAGTTCATGGCCAGACCTGATGGTAGAGCGGAGAATGGGAAGCGGCGACCTGACAAGAGCTGAGATGATAGAGCTGGATAAAGAAGGACGCGGTCACCTGACACGTCTTCATGGCCTGACCTGATGGTAGAGCGGAGAATGGGAAGCGGCGACCTGACAAGAGCTGAGATGATAGAGCTGGATAAAGAAAGACGTGGCAACTTGACACGTCTTCACTACAAAATTTTAAATGCTATTAGATTATTAATGATAATCTTAAATCTATAATTGACCTTATTAGTAAGTTTATTTATTTTTATTTAGCCTTGTTGTGCAAGCACTGTCGAGCTTGTGCAGAGGCAGCAGTTTTTGCCAGAGGGGAACTGGAATCTCCTGGTTGGGCCTGGGTTCTCCTGAGGTTTTTTTTCTCCATTGGAGTTTTGGGTTCCTCGCCATCGTTTGCATACTGTTCTTTTGAACTATTTGCCTGGCTGGGGGGGCTGCTTTAGAATTAGAATTTTTAAGTTTTACTTAATTAATATTGCATATAGGAATTTATAGTCTGTTTAATATTTGACCTGTGTTTCTCTCTCTTATCTTAAATGTGTGCTTTTCACTGTGCATGTGTGCGTGCGTGTCTGTGTGTGTGCGTGTGTGTGTGTCCATGTGTCTGCACGTCCGTGTGTGTGCACATTTGTGTGTGTGTCTATGTCTATTTGTGTTAGCACATGTGCATATTGTGTGTGTGGAGTGTTTTGTATGTGGGTATGTCTGTCTTCTGTGTTTTCATCTTTTCTTGTTTTTACATGTATAACTTTAAATGTTTTGCTTATAGTCAATATGTCTCATGTACAGCTGCTTTGTAACAATGAAAATTGTAAAAAGCGCTATATAAATAAAGTTGGCTTAATTTGATATAGTATATAAATAATATATATATACAGATGATGTTCTAATTTTAATCAATAATTATTGTCACACTTCACCTCCCAGATACCCCTGAATATACAATATAAGTTATGTCTGAATGTTTTGTATCTGCATGTCATTTCCTTCTCTAGTACACGTATTTAACTTATGATTGACTACTGAATGAAATAAATCTTTAAGCATTAGCATTTTGTAGTCTAGACTCTTCTTTATTCATCACATGGATATTTTAACTTTGAGCATGTCTTTTATTTTATTTACTATATTACATAATTGTTATAACAATTATATTGTACATTTTATGCTAAGCTTGCGATTTTAATTTTTCTTGTTTTATATCAGTTCCTCTTTTTGGTCTGTTTCCACGTAAGTTGGAAAATCATGTCTGGTTAAATTTAATAGCCGTCATTAGTCATGATAACTGACTAAATTATCTTACAGACTCAGTAAATTTTATACCGTTATGATGCATTGTCTTATATGCATGTCCATTTCTTGAAGTGGTTCAGGTTTAATGTTGTTGTAAGTCTGAAATTCTATAGAAAAGATATGATAGCAGAAATATTACATTTATTACTATGATATGCATAAACATTTTACAAACGCTTTTCTCCAAAGCAACATACTGTAAATTAAAGCTCCTGTAAATATTTTTTTGTAGCAATGAGGCTATGTGGTTATTTGTTACTTAGCTATGTGTGTATTTGTGTATAGATTTTCGAATAGCTGTAATTGCAATTTGACAAAAGACAATAGAATCCATTAGAACCGGTTATAATTTTACATTTTGTCCACACTGGACACGACACGACGAACCCATTAGAAAAATGCATTTGACGTGTCATGTTGCGCTGCTTGTTGCGGTGTAGACATGGTGTTAGGGGCGGTTTCCTGGACAGGTATTAAGACTAAATCTTGACTACAATAAATCTTAAACAAAGTTCACTGGAACCTAATTACAATGACTGAGTACGAAAGGAAATGTTCAGGACCATTGCATTCTGTGCTGCAATGTTTCTGTGGCCTACAGGAGCACTCAAACCATCAGCAGATCTACAGTACAGTACAGTACTGCTATTGCAAATGAAACACACTTCAAACTTAGCCAGTGTTGGGTCTGACTACCGTTTATTTATAATCATAAATGTCATAACTAGAGCACAATAACTATCAACCAGACCCCCTTCACCCTCACTCCCCACCTCGACAGCAAAACTAAACAGTCAGCAATAGGCTCTATGCATGCGTGACTTCCGCGTTTCACGGTCAGAACCCTAGGCAGTTTCCTGTTGGGAGACTTAAAGCAGAGAGAAATGGAAAAATTAGAAAGCAGAGAGAAATGGAAAAATTAGAAAATAGTACAATAGATAATAGAAGTGGCGTTCTACCATATTTGAATGTTATAACGAAATGTTAACTTATGAAAGTATCATTTCAAATATGGTAGAACAGCACTTCTATATACCACTAATGTGTGTCGCAATGTACAGCATCTGCCAAATTTAAATATTTTCTCATTTTTCCATTTCTCTCCGCTTTAAGTCTCCCCAACTGGAAATTGTCTAGGTTCTGACCGTGAAACGCGGAAGTCACGCATGCATAGAGCCCATATAAAAGCATTTCAGAGACAGAAAATCTGTGATGAATGAAAACTCTCTCCTGTAATCCAACATAAAACCTTCTGTACAACATACACCAGCAACGCAGAATCCACTAGACATACAGATCCTTGAGGCTTTGCTGGATGGATTTACAGTTCTTCTCAGCGAGCCGTTGTCATGGAGACAGTGAGCCTTTTCTGTGAAATGACAGTCAGAATGTAGTGCTCCTTCTGAAGGATGATATACAGGTAGATGGAGAGTGAAGCAAAATGGCATGCAATGGCTGATGGACGAGTCTGTGCTGTGGATGAGCCAATCAGAGAAGCCCAGTCCACTTGAAGATCTTGGTGATATGTGAACTATTCCATTAGTGTCTTTGAATTTCAATCCATTTCCAACCCAAATCTAATAGCCAGGTACACAGAAACACACTCTGACATACCTAACACATCCATCCATCCATCCACACACATGCATATACAGTATACTCTCTCTCTCTCTCTCTCTCTCTCTCTCTCTCTCTCTCTCTCAGAGCAGTAGGTGTCAGTGCACACAGTGTGTGTCTGTGCGTTCTGCTTTATATGTTTGTCTCAATGTCCAGTGTGTTTTACTGTCCCAATGTGTATGTGTTGTATCATTGTGCGTGTGCGTGCATGTCATCTTCACTCTTCCTCCTCCTCCTCTTCCTCGCTGACAGGAAGCATTTCCTCCTGCAGACAGGATCTGAAGTAGCTGCTGAGTGTCGCCGCCACGTGCCGTCTGCTGTTTTTGGACAAGAAGTGACCCTCATCTGGATAAATCTAAACAAAAAGTTCAAGTGAGTTCAAGCTACACATTCAACACACTAACCTGCTAAAAGTACATTGAGGTACAAAGAAAAAGGCCCTTCAGGAACAAGTTTTGGGACCCCTACAGTAAAGTCTGACTGATAAAACAACTTGTCTATTGGTTTATTCCTTTTTCATTCAAATAAAAGCCCTTCTTTTGTCCATCAAGTTTGTCTAACACTACTATAAAGGCATCCTCAATAGCGGGTCTGCTAGATTCAGCCGCAGCATTTTCTCACGGGTTCAAAACTAACACTGAAGCAGGAATACTGAATTTCTATTAGATCCTACTCTATGAAACAACATTTTTGGTTTGGTGGTGGTGGACTTGATCTGCTGCTACTGAGCAATGACAAAGACATACTAGAGCAAACAACACAAACAAACAAACAAAGCTACGTCCCTCCATAGACAAGCTATGTCCCTCCAGGAGCAGCTTTCACACACCTGTTTTAAACAGATGATAACTATGTGCCTGCGCTCATTCTGACTTTGGCCTAAGTGGTTAAAATAATCAACATTAAATCTAAATTCCATGGTCAATAAAAATACAACAATGCGTGAAAAACCATGCCTATGATGCATGGCTAGTGGAAAGTTAAATCTGTTTGTAGCTTGTTTTAGTACCTGTAGAGTGTAGTTTGCTCCAACCTTCACAAGGTTCTTAATAAGCTCAGCTGTGTGCTGGAAATGAATGTTTGCTGAAGGGAAAAACATGGCATTCGTTAGAAAATCTAAAATCAGTATGCCTTCATCGGTTGCAATAGTAGTAATCAGAGGTGGGTAGAGTAGCCAAAATCTTTACTCAAGTAAAAGTACAAGTAACTAGAGCAATTGTTACTCAAGTAAAAGTAAAAGTCACTAGTTTAAAAACTACTTGAGTAAAAGTAAAAAAGTATGCAATGAAAAAACTACTCAAGTAGCTAGTTACTTAGATACTTTGTATCTGATTATATAGGCCTACTACATAAAATTAATATTAACGCCAATAATTTAATATTACATTTTAATCAATATTTTTAATTATCATGAACAGATATCTTTGCAACATACTAGAGAGACTAAAGAATAGACAAACACAGAAGAGACAAGCATTTCTGTAAATTTCATCTAGTCCTGATGTCAATGTAGTTTACACAACTTATTTAGAATAATAGACCATGTCAAACTAAAGCATGAACTAAACTCAGAGCATTTCCTAAGATGATCTAGAACATCTGCAGTGCTCTCTTAAATGAAATACACATTTTTGAACAAAGCTCATGTTTTCTCGTGTTGTGTCACGTGTGTGTTGTGAAACGCTCTTACTTGTAAACAAACAGTAAACAGTGAACCACACGCCCATCAACAAGTTTTCTTCCTTCTGTTCTTCAAATGTATATTTCTGCAAGCCCACGTCTCTGTGTCTGACAGGTAACGCGCATGTTGCGTGTCTGACGAACAGGTCGCGCGGGTGCGCGCATATGGCGGGCATTTATCATTGCTGGCAAACAATATGACACATTTGCAGTTTTGATTGTATAGATATAGATTAATATCCACTTCATCCAACGCTCTTTGTGTTCTGCGTGTTCTTAAGTTTCGCGCTACGAGGAGTGAGTAATCCTGCTTCAGATGATTCAGATCGTGCTGCGAACTGAACAAATCATTTGAACTGATTCATTAGCCTATTCAAATGGTTTTGCCCATTGTTCAATTAATGCTTTCAAAAGAATCGACTCAAAAGAATCGATCACTCGGGAATGCCCGTAAAAAGAGACGACAACCTTGAAATAAACAACGCGTTTTAAAAAGCATATTTTAAAATGAAGGAACGAAGGAACGTCACGCAATGTAAGTTATGTAACGAAGTAAAAGTACAGATTTTCTATTAGAAATTTACTCAAGTAAGAGTAAAAGTACACACTTTTAATTTTACTTAAAAAGTACATATTTTCCAAAATGTTACTCAAGTAAATGTAACGAAGTAAATGTAGCGCGTTACTACCCACCTCTGGAGTATGTAAGCATCAAGACAGAGGCATTTTCCGATTTCATGTCCAAAACTACATGAGAACCTGTAAGTGATCAAAGCTCAATTCCCAATGTGTAAGTGGTGGAGTGAAGGTATGCGGTATAGTAGTGCCATATGAGTCTTTGGTTACGCTGTTGAGTGTTGATGGTGTCCGGTTTTGCAGTGTTTGTTGTATGGGGGCGTTTTTGTGTTTGATGGCCAAGTAGAAGCGTTGGTGTTCAAATGTCGTGTTATCGAGGTTTATGATAGTAGCCAGCTACCCCCACCCCCCTCCCCTCCCTACACTAGGGTTGCACGGTGTACCGGTGCTGCGGTAGCATCGCGATGCTAAAGCTTCAAAATACCGGCGATGCCTCTCTATTTTTGAAACGGTAGTATCGTAGTTAATGTTGCATATGCGCATTATATTTATTTGAACACTTACATCTGCCTTTTTGCGGTGTTTATCTCCAAAATGAATGTGTGTTTTGAATGTCTCGGACGAGTTAATGATTCAAATTGGCGATTTGAACGAGTTGGTTAAATGATTCACTAACTCAGTGGAAAATTGACGCCACCTACTGGCCGTTTTAGTTCTGCATTTAAAGTAAGCCTAATATTTCCCTTTATAAAGACTGCTGTATCAATTAAATTTGTCCAACATTTGAATTAGTTCCTACGTGAAAAATGATCTAGTGTACTTTAGTATTTTCTACAGTAAACTACTAAAACTCATAGATACTAGTGTTTTTGAGTCTTATCAGAGTAAATATTTAAGTATACTACAGTAGTTATAGTATTTACAAATGACTAAATGTAAATGTATTTGCTATAATTTATCCAATTACTACAGTTAATACAACAACATATTCTAGTGCAAAGTATAATACAGTTTACTATAGTAAATACAAATGTTTCATGTAAATCTGTGTTTTTTGTATAGATTTGAATTATATGGCACAGCATCGTGATACTACTTGGTATCGAGATACTTCAGCTGGTATAGTATCGTAAGACATGTTTATGGTACCGTGACAACCCTACTACACACACACACATACACACACACACGCACACACACACTGATAGCACTTACCATCTGCAGTAGCATGTAATAACATTAGTGTTTGGTCCCTAAAGCCCTGTGGATTCTGAAGCACACTGGATAACTACAAATAAAACTTTATGTTACATTTCAAATACCTCTCATCAGAGTTTGAGTTTAGAAACATTAGACCAGAACAGACCTGATATCTGTTGTCATCCTGGAGAGGAGATCCTAGATAACGCTCAGAGAATGCAGAGGCTGAGAGACAGAGAGAGAGCCACTGATCAGTTTTACTCCATCCTCATGTTTAACTCTGTTTCCATTACAAGCATTAGGGTGGAGAATTTACCATACAAAGTCCAGTCAGTGACAGGTGACATGGCCGCTGCACAGCGAAACAAATTCTCAGTAGATTTAATGAGCTGAAGTGCGACATTTCCGCCATAGTTCTGCAGAAAGACACAACAGCAACAATAGCGATGATGCCTACATGAGTGGAATGTGACCTAAAGGTCAGACGATAATCAAACTGCATCTTACCTGACCAAACACACCAATCCTGGATCGGTCAATGTAAGGCAGTTTCAACAGGTAACTAAAAAAGAAGAAAAAGCATCTCAAAGCAGTGTACACATGCTGCTAATGTCAATATAACGGTCAGTAAATAAAGACATAATTAACTTTCTTAAGTGCAAAACCAATCCATGCATTATTCTTACTTAACAGCAGTCAGATGATCCTGAATTTCCACAACTCCCAGACGCTTGTGCACCTCCTGTAAAACCTTCTGACCCAGGAAGCCACTCCCTCTGCCATCCAGACGGGCCACAATAACGCTGTCGGAGCTGACCAGCACAGAGTCCCAGTCAAGTGAATACTGCTCATTCACCTGCTGGCCACCAGGGGCACTATCACTGATGCACACAGAAAAAACACGGCTTCAGGTGCATAATCACATTTTGTTTGTAAACATACAACAGTTACAGACTAAAATTGTGTCAAAAAAATAGAATTTTGTCACACTCCACACTTTTGTAGTACTTTTTTACTCATGTTGTCTTCCAGGCAAGGGTGGCAACAAATATTATCCTGTCTCCACAAAACACTGTCAAAATATGAAACTGACCTCAAAACTGCCATCATATGAATGTGAATATCACATGGAGCTGTTATCTCACACACACACTCACACACACATACACGCACACACAAAGATCTGCTTACATCAGCAGAAGAAGAGCGTAAGTACGTGACTCAGAGAAGTCGGGTGGATATGCAATCTTTAGCGGCAACTCTGAAAGAACAGCAGATGGTTTCACAGGAAGAATATTATGTAAATGTTTAATGATCAATTTAATGCTTTTAAAGCACAAGAAATGAAAAAAATTGGATTGAATTGAATATAAAAACTTTACCGAAGTGGTCAGTCTGGATGCTTCTGTATTCCGTCACTTGGATTCTTTTGTATCTGAGAGCAGCTTTGAGGACTGCGTTATTTTCTAATATGTAATAATCTGACAAGAGATTAAAAGCATAAGACTTTTTTGTACAACTGTGCTGTGGAGGAATGATCTAGAAACATCTGAATCACAACACAGATGATGAAGAGATCAGAACTCACTTGCAGTGTTTAAAGTGTGTATGATCACCGCTGGCGCTCCTGGACCTGCAGATTAACCACATCAACCAGTGAGATCCAGCATCAACACTACTATGTCCTGACGCTCGCTGTAGAATCATAAGTGGCCATTCTAATGCTGATTCTACAGACTCACAGTCCTTTCATTACAGAGTCATTACAGTAGGTTTCCCTGAAATAAAGTTCACGTTATTCATATTTGACATCAATGGAAGTTCCGACCCAGTGTTTATGAGTGTGGAGAAAGAAGACCATTCAAAAGTTCTTGGATGTTGAATGACACGTTATATGTCTTTATGACATGTGGGTGAGTAAATTATCATGAAATTTAAATTTTATACTGAACTACTCCTTTAAAGATAGGGTTGACTGTTTCGAAGAGGAGAGCAATAGTAAGGTAGCTTTGAGCCACGGCTCCTCCAAAACACATGAACGCAGTGATGATAGAGCATTGTCTGCACAAGCAACATTTTAAGGTCCTGCGCCTTCCACAGAAGACCAGAAGAACTATCACTATAGCATGCAATACAATACTCATATATTCCAAATGTATTAATTCAGCAGACACTTTAATCCACATCAACTCACAAATGAGAGAGCATTTTACATTTAGCCTTAAGAGCCAACAATAAGTAGAGTACACAACTCTACATTTACAAGTGAGAACAGTTTCCCCCTCGAGATAGGCTTAAATAAATCTGCATTTCGTTAAAACTTGATTGACTGGCTGAGATATACAGTCAACTATGAATAATGGTGTCCCTTCTTCATACCTTTGCAGTGTAGTATGACGTGCTGTTTGTTGGGGCTAAAAACTGCACTGAAGAACGTGCAATGAGCTTTATTCAATTCACATGTCAGACATCGCCGTGGAAACAATCCCACTGTTGACACGCTGTTGACACGCAAAAAAATTACAAATCAGATGCCTGATTATTTTAACAATAACATATTTCAGCTGCAGTTTAATTGCGTGTTCTTTCATTTAGGATGTATAACCCTTTTAAAATCACTCCTTGATAGTTCACTCCTAGAAACACGTAGAAATCACAGTTGCCGTTTTATAAATATGTCATTTATGTGATTATGAGATGATATGAACTCTACGCTCTCACCTGTAGAGCTGTCTGCGCCAGGGCGAACCTTCAGTGCTCAGGAAATATCTGAATGCATGCATTTAAAAAACAGAATCAAGACTTTGCAAAGCTTATTGCTATGTTTACACATGGGCTCTCTTGGGCAGAAAAGACACAATCAAAATTCTAGCTGAATCATATAAAATAACCTAAAACATTGATGAGAAATATGTATGTCTTGTACCCAGAAGAAAAAAGTTGTTTTGTGAAAAGTGTTATACAAATACATTTGAATGGAAATGAATTCATTTGGTGACAACGAAATATGGTCACGATTTGGTTTTACTCACATGCTGTGTGCGTTCTCATCGTAAGCCAGAATCTGTGACACTTCCCAATTACCTGATGTCAGATGTCGCACTTCATTCTGATCCGCCCGCACCTGAACAACCACATGACACAATAACAAGCTGCAATCTCCACACAAAGAGCATGGCAACATATGATGCTTGCAGCTCTCCAGACCAAATTATAAACCTGAAAAAAGCCATAAGTGTACATAATTCAAATATATTAGTGCTGTCAATCGATTAAAAATTTTAATCTGATTAATCACACATTTTTTCTGTGATTAATCATGATTAATTGCACATAACGTCAATGTTTTTAAATATACTTTTACATACTAATAATCTCCAAATTAATGTAGAAACAACAGTTCCCTTTCTGTCGGTCTCTCGACGTTGTGTCGAACCGACAGATGGGGTTCGTCCTTGAGAACCAATCACTTCCGACTTCTCTAGAAAAGGCCAATGAAAATTGGCGAATGAAATTTGCATGCCGGACTCCGCCCCCGGATATCCGGGTATAAAAGGGAGACGGCATGCCTCATTCATTCACCTTTTGTTCTTCGGAGCCTTCGCTCGTGATCAACAGACTTCGCTACAAGACTGCCGGCTCTACGACGTGGTGCAGCGGACTGTCCCTTCCTGCAGCGACTTCCCCTGGGCGTCTCGGCGGTTCCAGAAGTGTTCGAGTTTTTTCTCTAAAAGAGCAAATTTCTCCAGCGTGGCATGTCCCGCTGTTCTCTTGGGTGCAACACACTCATCGAGGAGGGGGACGGACACGATATCTGCTTTCAGTACGCTGGGGCAGATATTGTGGATACGTCCTGCCCGCACTGCCACCACCTTGTCTGCTTCCCGTTCCGTGACGGCAGGACTACGGCCCTGCCGCCCGCTACGGCGAGCAGCGAGGGTGATATGAGGATTACTGTGAGCGCTAATCCGTCAGCCACTGGCTCGCGGACCGTTCGCACCTCGCTTTGCTCGTCTGACCGTTCCCCATAAGACAGTCCGCCGTCTTATTCCTCAATTACGTATCGGACACGGTACGTGATGATGAGGTGTCTGTTGCAGCATCGGAGGGTGACTTACTGGCATCAGACTCCGACGATTCCTTGAAGCTCCCTCCCTCGGGGGGTCGAGATCAGGAAGAAGCGGATGTCGAAATGTCAGCCATGCTTTCCCGGGCCGCCGGCTTTGGGTTGCGGTGCGCCGCACTGTCTCTCCCAACGCTCGCGGCTGGATACACGGTTCTTCGGGCTTGAGAGCGGCTCCAAGCCACACTCGCCCTCAGTGCCGTGTTCCCCCGGAAGTGCATGAGGAACCTAGTACGACCTGGAACGCCCCCTTCGGCGCGTACACGTCAACTAGTTCCATCACCCTTTCTTCCCTCGATGGTGGGGCAGCTAGAGGATACGTCGATGTCCCCCGGGGCTTGACCTAAACTCCCGTCCAAAGCACGTAGGCTTTTCGGCATCTGAGGTGTCGAGAGCTTACTCTGCTGCGGGCCAAGCTGTCCCCTCTCTCCATGCTATGGCCTTCCTGCAGGCCAATACGCGGAGAGAGCTCCACGAGGGTAAGACCGACCCAGCGCTTATGCAGGAACTCCGCGGCTTCACCGACCTCGCTCTCGGGCGAACAAGGTGATCGCGCGGGCCCTGGGTCGGGCGATGTCCACACTTTTGGTCCAGGAGAGACACCTCTGGCTGAACCTTGCACAGGTGAGTAACTCTGAGAAAGTCCGCTTTCTCGATGCACCCATCTCGCAAGGGGGGGCTGTTTGGTGATACTGTCGGGTTCGACAGTTAGGGAGCAGATAGAGGATATCACGTATGTCCTCCCCAGCCGCGACTCGACCGCCCTCTGGCCGCCGAGATCCCGTGCACCGTCTGCTTCCCAGCAGCCCTGGTCCTCTTCGAGACATCGAAGAGGAGACCACCACCCCATCAGCAGCCGGGGCGAAAGCCAATGCGGCCCTCATGGGAAGACCCCAGGGAGTTCGAGAATACCTTTCTAAAGTTTTTCTCCCTCTCTGGGCGTTTATATCAGCCGCTCTCACCCTCTACACGACGGTGTTCGGCAACTCGACGTTGCGTCACGGCGAGACCCAATGTCGAGGATAATCAGCAGCCTAAGCATTCTCAATCGTCGGTGCTTTGTGCCACATATCGTCTGGGTATTATCACAGCCGCTCTCACCCTCTACACGATGGTGTTCGGCAACTCGACATTGCGGCAAGACCCAATGTTGAGGATAATCAGCAGCCTAAGCACTCTCATTCGACGGTGCTTTGTGCCGCATTTCGTCTGGGTATTATCACAGCCGCTCTCACCCTCTGCACGATGGTGTTCGGCAACTCGACGTTGCGGCGGGACTCAATGTCGAGGATAATCATCAGCCCAAGCACTCTCATTCGATGGTGCGTTGTGCTACATCTTCGCCAGACAGGTAAAACTGCAGAGCCGATCTCCTCCCCGGGGGTCCCCCCCACGGCGAGGGATCCGTACTGCCAGCCATCGAACCACCCCCGGGAGGTCGATGAAGCAGAACGTACCCCTAGCCTCCCTGTCGGTCCCTAGGAGCCTGTCAAGAGCTTCCCAAACTGTCACGGTGACTACGGAATACGGTCCGTCTCGGCTACGCGATCCACTCCCCGGAGGCCCGCCCAAGTTTCGGGGCATCCTCTTAACCTCAGCAGAGGCAAGGATGCCCCGTGCTTCGGGCCGAGGTCGCCACCCCTCTGGTGAGGAAGCGATCGTGCTCGTCCCTCTAGCCGAGATGTTCAACGGGTTTTACAGCCCGTACTTCATCGTCCCCAAGAGCGGGGGTCGCTAGATCTGCGTACCCTGAACAGGCACCTACTCAAGCTGCCGTTCAGGATGCTTACGCAGAAGCGCATCCTGGCATCTGTCAGATGTCAAGATGGATTCATGGCAATCGACCTGAATGACGCTTACTCTCATGTCTTTTCTCCCTCGTCATCGCCCCTTCCTACGGTTCGCTTTCGAGGGTCAGGCATATTAGTACAGAGTCCTCCCCTTCGGTCTGTCCCTGTCCCCACGAGTCTTCACGAAGATCGTGGAAGCCGCCCTCACTCCCCTCAGGGAGAGAGGTGTGCGGGTACTAAACTATCTCGACGACTGGCTCATTTGACACACTCGTGAGATCTGTTATGTACACACAGGGACCTAGTGCTCCGGCACCTAGATCGATTGGGACCACAGGTCAACCGAAAGGGAGCAAGCTCTCCTCTGTGCAGAGCATACTCTGTTTTGGTATGGAACTCAACTCTGTCTCCATTACAGCGCGATTGCGCTCAGTCAGTGTTGTACTGCCTGGAATTTTTCAAGCAGTCAGCGGGAGGAGGCTCCTGGGTACATGGCATCCTCGACGGTGGTGATACCCCTCAGGTTGATGCACATGAGACCGCTCCAACACTGGCTACAGAGTCGAGTTCCCTGGAGAGCGTGGCACACCGGCAGCAGGCGGATGGTGATTACGCTTTTCTGCCGACGCACCCTAACCCCTTGGTCTTCAATGACCTTTTATACGGACGGGGGTCCCTCTCGGGCAGGCGAGACGCGTCAGGCAGACGCCTCCCTGCAGGGTTGGGGTGCCGTGTGCAATGGGCACGCAGTGTCAGGGCGATGGACGGGCCCTCGCCTGCACAGGCATTCAATTGCCTAGAGTTGTTGGATGTGCTACCCGCACTGAAGGGGTTACAACCTCTTGTGCAGAACGAGCACGTGCTGGTCCGGTCGGACTGCACAACTGCTGTAGCGTTTTTTACCGCCAGGGTGGCGTTCGCTTATGGCAGCTAACACGACTCATCCAACGCCTCCTCCAGTGGAGTCCGCAGGGCCACACATATCCCAGGTGACCTGAACCAGACAGCCGATGTGCTCTCTCGTCAGTTACGCCTCGCGGAGAGTGGCGACTCCACCCCCGCGTAGCCAGCTCATTTGGGACAGTCAGGGCAGGCTCAGGTAGACCCCTTCGCCTACCTGGACACCACCCATTGCCGCTAAGGTACTCCCTGCCTCGGCACGGAGGCTATAGCGCACAGCTGGCCGTGGGACATGCGGAAGTACGCCTTCCCCCGGTGAGCCTCACTGCACAGACCCTGTGCAAGGTCGGGGAAGAGGAGCATCAAGTGTACTAGTTGGCCAGACTGGCCCAACCGGACTTGGTTCTCGGAGCTAATGCTCTTGACGACAGCTCCCACCTGGCCGATTCCCCTGACGAAGGACCTGCTTTCCCAGGCGAAGGGCACGTTATGGCATCACAGGCTAGACCTCTGGGACCTCCATGTCTGGCCCCTGGACGGAGCGAGAAGGTCCTGAGTGGCCTAACCCCTGCGGCGGTTTAGACCACTACTCAGGCTAGGGCCCTGGCCACTAGGTGACGATACGCCTAGTGGTGCCTCTTCTCTTCCTGGTGCTCTTCTCGAGAGAAGACCTGCGGAGTTGCTTGATCAAGCGGTTGCGGTCCTTCCAGAGACTCGAGAATAATCTCTCCCTTTCCACACTGAACGTGTATGTAGCCGCTGTTGCCGCTCATCACGACCCAGTTGCTGGTAGTCTCTAGGACAGCACAACCTGATCATTTGGTTCCTAGGGGGGCGGGAAGGACATATCCCGCGCTCCGTACCCTCTTACGACCTTGATGCGGTCCTGGAGCCCCTCGGAGATGCCGCTCTTTCTCACTTCACGATGAAGACGGCTCTCGGGAGGACGCTCAAGAGGGTAGCGGACCTACAAGCATTCTCCGTGTCCACAGATTGCCTAGAACTCGGGCCCGGTTATTCTCACGCTATCCTGAGACCCCGGCCCGGCTACGTGCCCAAAGTTCCCACCACTCCCCCGAGACACCAGGTGGTGAACTTACAGGCGCTCCCCACCGGGGAGGAAGACCCAACCCTCATCCGTGTTGTGTCCAGTACGCGCATTGCGCCTCTGCTTGGACCGCACGCAGAGCCACAGTAGCTCTGAGCAGCTCTTTGTCTGTTTTGGAGATCAGCAGGGAGGGCTGTCTCAAACAGAGATTGCGCACTGGATCATGGGCGTCTCATGGCGTACCTGTCCTAAGATCGCCTACGCCCACTGGGTGAGAGCTCTCTCCACACGGAGTACAGCCTCCTCGTGGGCACTGGCTCGAGGCGCCTCTCTGGCAGACATTGCAGAGCTGCGGGTTGGGCTACACCCATCACCTTCGCGAGGTCCTACAGCCTCCGCGTAAAACCAGTCAGCTCGAGTCTTGCGGCATCAGGCAAGACCGGCGCCGGTAGGGTGTACGCCTTGACAGTACCTTCCCCCCCTTTCTCCTAAGGGGGTCAGCGTACTAACTAGCCTCCCTTCTTCCCCCACTGGGTGAAGAACAGGCACTCCATCCATCACTAGCAAGCACCTCCTGTGGGCGGGCTGGGCAGAGCAGCCCTGCCCCTTAGGCCGGGTATCACCTGAGTTATTCGCAACATAGCTCTAACCGGACCTAGTGCTACCAGACGTTGCAACCCCCCAGCAGGGCGGTTCCGTCTGATGTATCCTCATGCTGGTTCCCACCTTGGTAACCCATGACCTCCTTAGGTGGACCTCCACCTCGCGGTTAACTCCTTCAGTCCGCACTTTCTTCCCATGAGTTCTCCCCCATCGGTGAGACCATGTTGGTATCTCCACTAGTCTCCTCCCTGTGGTAGGAAGTGGTCTCTGTAGCGCATCCCCCGCTTGAGGAAGTAGCGCTTACCCAGTGGCCTTACGGTTCCGGGCGGCTTCTCGCTGTTAGAGAAACAAGGCCGCCGCCTGTGAGGCCGAAGGTAGGGGCCTTCCCACCTTTCAAGAAAGCTCTGGGACCCCCTACCTACCCACTGGTAGGTTACAATTTCGCGGTAGCGTCACGGCTGACACGCCCAGGCCAGTCACCGTCGCTTCGTTGAGATTGTGACAGGGCACAGTGTTATGGCGTTTTCCATTGGAACCCCATCTGTCGGTTCGACACAACGTCGAGAGACCGAAGAAAGGGAAGTCTCGTTACGTTTGTAACCTCGTTCCCTGATGGAGGGAACGAGACGTTGTGTCCTCTTGCCACAACACGTGCTGTCCACTGCAGCAGTCGTGAGAGGTCTCAGGCTCCTCAGAACTAAGGTGAATGAATGAGGCAGCCGTCTCCCTTTTATACCCGGATATCCGGGGGCGGAGTCCGGCATGCAAATTTCATTCGCCAATTTTCATTGGCCTTTTCTAGAGAAGTCGAAGGATTGGTTCTCAAGGACGAACCCATCTGTCGGTTCGACACAACGTCTCGTTCCCTCCATCAGGGAACCGAGGTTACAAACGTAACCGAGACGTTTTCTTAAAAGCAAGATGCAACAGATCATTAATAACTCTCTATTTAATAGTGTGCTGTCAGGTTACAATGGCACCATCTTCGCCTATGGCCAAACAGGAAGTGGGAAGACCTTTACTATCACAGGAGGTGCAGAGCGCTACAGTGATCGAGGGATCATCCCCAGAACTCTCTCATACTTGTATCAGTATTTTAGCAAGGTAAATAAAGAGTTTACTCTCAAGCTACACTTTCAACCCATAGACCATAAAATAGATGGGCTACACACCCCTATTCATTTCCACTGTAGAAAAATGATGATTTAAAATGAGATATGGCTGCTGATATGCTGCAATAAAAAAGGCTCAAGTATTATATGTATGATATTTGGCAAATTTTTAATTATTTTACAGATTTGCTTTTCAGATTTACCTTTAAAGTTGAAGTGTGTAATTTCAGTACTAACAAGACTATGAAGAATTGCAAGTAATAATAATAATAATATAATACTTAGATTTAGTAATAAGAACAATATCTGCAAAATTCATTAAAAATGTAAACAGTGGCACATTACCAAGAAATAGATCACCTCCCTTACAAAAATGAACCACGAAAACCATGTTTTTAAAAACCATAGTTAAACGGTGGTTACTGTAGTAAAAAAGTCATCAATACACCCAAAAAAACATTTGTTAGGGATGAGATTTAACAAAAAACATTTATTTTAAAACCAAGTAAACAATGGGTGTATAACTCACTCACAGCGGACACAGCACCTAAACGGAAGAGAAATACAAATTGAAGAGCTAAATGAACGAATTTTCCACAGCCACTACTAAATGGTCGATTGGGGTATTTCTGTACTCAACTCAACTCAACTCTCAACTCTCAACTCAACTTTATTTATATAGCGCTTTTTACAATTTTCATTGTTACAAAGCAGCTGTACATAAGACATATTGACTATAAGCAAACCAATTAAAGTTGTACCTGCAAAAACAAGAAAAAGGTGAAAACAAAGACAGACATACCCACATACAAAACACTCCACACACACAATATGCACACGTACTAACACACAGACACACACACACGGACGCGCACGCACACACACACGTACACAAACAAGTACGCGCACACACAAAGACACGCATGCATACACATACACACACGCACACATGTCTGGTTTACTATCTCCGTGGGGACAGTCCATAGGCGTAATGTTTTTTATACTGTACAAACTATATATTCTATCCCCTATCCCTAACCCTATCCCTAAACCTAAAGATCATAGAAAACTTTTTGCATTTTTAGATTTTAAAAATATTGTTCTGTACAATTTATAAGCTTTTTTGCCCATGGGGACCTCAATTTTGGTCCCCACAGTGACACGAGTGCCCATGTGTTGGTGTGCATTCAGGTTTAGGTCCCCACCGGGGACAAATATGAACGCACACACACACACACACACGCACAGTGAGAGCACACATTTAAGATAAAGGAGAAGCACAGGTCAAATATAACAGACTATAAATTTCTATATAAATTTTCTGCGGACATGAGAAGAGATATAAAAATACAGCTTCTGACCGTTTTCCAGCTACATTTTTAATTACTAAACAGACTATCGACGATGATGTCACTGCACGCGAGAAAACTACTTGAGGGTGAGTAATTAATGGAAGAATAAAAATTTTTGGGCGGAGTCTCCCTTTAAATATTTTAACGCTATAATCTGAAAAAAATGTATCACATGCGTTAACGTGTTAATGTTGACAGCCCTAATATAAATTGAACCTAACCCTTTTGACAGAGTGTGTACCTGTGAGGTGAACATTGCTATGTGCTGGAAGTCTCCGCGACCGCCCTGCTTCACAGGGACTGTCAGGAAGAATCGACTGCCATCCCTAGAGAAGTACGGTTCCTGGTTCTGGAGCATGTAAAATGAGATGTGTATAGTTTACAAAGACTTGAGATCTCCACATCTCTCCTGGCTGAAGACAACGTGTCACTAAACAAAACCCATCTGCAGTAAAATTTCTAACCATATATGGTGATGACTCACCTGTTTGGAGAGCCAAACATCTGATGTTTCCTCATGCCTCTGAAACACCATCATCATCAACATTATCTTTACGATATTGCTACTGTTAAGATACTGTGTGTGTGTGTGTGTGTGTGTGTGTGTGTGTGTGTGTGTGTGTGTGTGTGTGTGTGTGTGTGTGTGTGTGTGTGTGTGTGTGTGTGTGTGTGTGTGTGTGTGTGTGTGTGTGTGTGTGTGTGTGTGTGTGTGTGTGTGTGTGTGTGTGTGTGTGTGTGTGTGTGTGTGTGTGTGTGTGTGTGTTGTGGGCTTGTGCGTGGTGTTGTGTGTCTGTGTGTGTGTGTGTGCGTGCGTGTGTGTGTGTGTGTGTGTGTGTACCTTGATGCACGCTCCAGTAGTAGAGTCACATATAGTCAGAAAGGAGACATTCTGTGCTCGGTTTAACCAGCGCACTGCTGTCTTAGTCTTACTGATCCACTTTACCATCACCACATAGTGCTCTCTGCCGACAGACATAGACAAAAGGAGACAGAAACAGACAAACACACACACACAGAGAAATAGAGAGAGAAAGAGAGAGAACAAGAAAGAGAGAGAGAATGAAAGATCTTTTTACCGGCCTGAAACTGACTCAAGTAATCTCTCTCTCTCTCTCTCTCTCTCTCTCTCTCTCTCCAGTATCACACTACCTCAGTTTGAGCTCATCGGGTGGAGTGAGCTCAAGAGTGTGTGTCGGCCCGTATAGATTGACTACAAACAGTTTCACCATGGGATTAAGTTGTCCAGCCTGCAGAAATGTATATACAACATTTAAATCACACAAATATCTGGTATTTCAGCCTGAGACACAAAACATTCTAGAACATACAGTGACCTCGTACAGTACAATATTTGAGTGACATTTTAGATAACAAAAGATAACATTAGATAAGAAAGATATAAATGTTTCTAAGCATTTCTGTGCCATAACTTTAGTAACTCCTGTCAGTGACTGTACTGAAACAAAACGAGTGTCTGCACAGGTACGAGTTCGCCCTTTCAAATAAGTATAATATAGTGAATAGTTTGCATATTTGGCGCACTGCCCGGTGAGAGTGCTCCGAGCTCGGTATTTTGGCCCAAACCCAGAGTACGTGTTTCGGCCTCAGGTAGAAAAAAAACACTTTGATAATGAAAACAATAAACTCAATTGCAAAAATGTGACATGATTTTCAAATAAACTGCTATTTTTCTTAACAATTTTCTAAGTTTTGTTTTTGCAAATAATAGTTTTGAATTGAAGTTCTGTTTCATTCCTACTGACCGCCAGAGGCAGTGTAACACTAGTGGATTATCGCAGCGCCAGCGAGATAGGTCGAGAAAATATACCAACAAAGTCACATGGTGACACATGCTGAGCGTCACTGTAATAAGCCCGTGACGCTCAGCATTCTGTCTCTTTCACTTTCTCGTCTGTTAGAGATAGGTCATTGATATTCACGCTGGCAAGTGCAGCTTATCAGAGCAGCGAAGTCTCGTCCTCGCAAGCTGTGTCGGCGCACTTCTGCAACGTTCTGGGATTTATATTTCACATCTCGTGAGTTGTGCTCATTGTGGGGTTTTATCACTGGTTACACTCTGTGCCTCTCGGTACCCCGGTGGCTAGTGTTTTCTGCGCTAACTGTTAGCGGTGCCCTGCTAACATTGATTCCCGCATTGCCATTTGTATCGAGTGCTATTTTCCTCGTTTGCTTCAAGCCGCTTTGGTCCTACCAGCGGTCATATACACATATTCTCATTTATTCCAGCCTATTGATCTGCTCATCATTTATTGACCTTACGGTGCAACCGAGGGTGTCATCTACGAGAGATCATGTCTCACGGACCGACTGTCACTGGTTTCCCACTGACGTGTAAACTATGTCCCAATAACCTGCTCCCGGACGACGGTCATGAATTCTGCCTATCTTGCCTGGGTATTCAGCATCTTAAGGATGCGCTGACGGATCCAAGTGTGCACTGCAGCCTCTTACCTCTGTTGGAACGGTGGCTCCGTCTCGCCAAGTTGGACCCCAACTCGGCAGGCATAAAACGTTGCGCATCCGCGACAATGAGCGCCCCTCCGTCAAAGAAGAAGGAAACCGCACTTTCTAAGTCGGTTGCGGTGCTATCTTCAGAAATGACGGAGCTTAAGCATCTCCTCCATTCATTACAGCAACGTGGCGCTCCTGTGGACCCAATGCAGGATGATGGGGCCGGCATCGACCCAGGTCAGAAAATTGGCGAAGAGTATGCTGAATCCCTGTCTCTGTCACGTCATACTGAATTGGATGTACTGTCTACAAGCGCTTCTGATTCCCTGTTTCATGGAAAACATGTGGATGGTACTTTTCCACCTTCCCCCCCAAGAGGCCTTTTCTGAGGTTCTAGCGGCTGAGGTTTCAAGTGGGGGATCAGTTTGATCAACGGAGCATAGCCAGGCCATCTCTGATGATACACTAGCTGTACTCCGTATGGCAGTTGCCCGTCTGGGACTGGATACATCTGTTCAGGCGACTCAGCCTAATGTGTTTTTCAGACAGCCCCCGGCTGAGAATTCCTTTTCCATGCCACCATGCAAACGATTTTGTGGCAGAGTTTTCTAATGCACTTACGGCTTCTGGCGCAAATAGACGGCGGCCTAAAACTGCTCGCATTTTGGCATCTATGGCGGAAGCTGATTTCATAGGGGTTGGGCGCACCCCAGAAGTAGAACAGCTTGTCGCAGCCTTAGTGGTGTCCACTGATGAGGCCTTACGGGGCAATGTACGATGCCCTAGTGCACAGTGTGGTCGCACGGACTCTCTGCTAAAAAAGGCTTACGATTCCACCGCTTACATAACTCGGACGGAGAACACAATCTGTCAGTTACTTCTTGCCACTACCAGTTCGTTGGAATCAGCAGATGTAGATCCTTCCGTTTCTCAGTTCCTGCAGGCGGCTCTTATGGCCATGGGGCATGTGACCCGAGAACTGCGTGCCCTTATGGCCACACTTTTGGCAGCATGCCGACAGGTATGGCTTGCTCAGGCACGGCTATCGGAGGACTGTAAAAAAAACTCTGAGCGACCTTCCTTTTGTCCCCGGGTATCTCTTTGGACCCAATTCGTTCCCTGTTAGAGAAGGGAGCCATAGAAGCAGTTCAGCCCCTAGTTCAAAGGGACGGCTTTTATTCAACGTATTTTCTCATTCCAAAGAAGGACGGTGGTTTCCGTCCAGTTCTGGATTTGAGGCATCTGAATCGGTTTCTGAAGGTACTGTCCTTTCGCATGCTGCGTACAGCCGACGTTCTTCGGGCTGTGACGAGAGACGACTGGTTTGTTTGTGTCGACCTAAAAGACGCTTACTTTCATGTTCCTGTAGCACCTCACCACAGGAAATTCCTGCGTTTCGGCTTTCTAGGCCAAGTATACCAGTTCAGAGTTCTGCCATTCGGACTGTCTCTTGCTCCTCGTGTTTTCACGAGGTGTGTGAATGCAGCACTGTCACCTCTTTGGGCAAAAGGCCTACGTATTCTGCCTTATCTAGACGACTGGCTTCTCCATGTCCCCACAGAGGAGTAGGCTGTTCACGACTCCAGCTTGCTTTTGAGCCATATACAGAGGTTGGGTCTGGCAGTAAACTAGAAGAAGAGCTGCCTGATTCCTGCACAGTCGATCACGCTCATCGGGATGACTTTGGACTCCGTTGCAATGTCGGCTACCCTGTCACAAGAGCGAACAACAAACATATTCCGGCTCCTGGGGCGTTTCCGAACAGGCATGGTTGTACGGTATGGGTTGCATTTAAGAATGATGGGCATGCTAGCAGCTGCTACGGTAGTGATTCCATTGGGCCTGCTGTACCTTCGACCACTCCAGTTGTGGCACAATGGCTTGGGGTTAAGCCCGGCCAGACACCGTCATCGGCTTATTGTGATTTCGTGCAACTGCATACGAACCAATCAGAGTCGACATACGAGTCAATGGAGACAGCGGAAGTTTCTATTGGCGGGAGTTCCCCTGGGTGTTGTTCCCTCTCGACGAGAGTTGATCACGACCGATGCGTCGCCTTCGGGATGGGGAGCTACTTGGAACCAGAGGGGAGTTTGCGGTCATTGGTCGCAGATCCAAGCTTCAGAGCACATCAACTTGCTGGAACTACGCGCAGTGTTTCTAGTGCTACAGTACTTCTTACCGGTCCTGACGGGCCGACATGTGCTAGTGAAGACCGACAATACTTCGGCAACAACCGGTACAGGATTTCCCTGCACAGGCACAGAGTGCTGCTAGTGGCTCCACAATGGCCGGCCAGACCGTGGTTCCATCTATTATTGTCTCTGCTGTCCGGCCACCCCTGGCAGCTGCCCCGGAGGAGGGACCTCCTCTCACAGTTAGAGGGCAGCGTTTGGCATCTGTCTCACCTACCGCTGTGGGTTTGGACCCTGTGCTAAACCCTTTGTTGCAGCATTGTGACCCTGCTGTGATCCATACTATTTCCAGTACTAGAGCTCCTTCAACACGGCTGATTTATGCTGCATGCTGGAGACTATTCTCGGTGTGGTGCAGGGTGCGTGAGGTTGAGCCCATGACTTGTGAGGTTTCAAAGGTTTTGAATTTCCTTCAGCAATTACTGGATGAAGGGAAAGCAGCTTCTATGTTGAAGGTGTATGTAGCGGCGATTTCTGCATATCATGCTCCGGTTGAGGGTGCTTCTCTCGGGTCTCATAGTCTGGCGTGCAGTTTTCTGAAAGGTGCTCGTCATTTGAAGCCTGCCCTGAATACTCAATTTCCCATTTGGAACTTACAGCTCGTACTCACCTTCCTCTGTTCATCTTGGTTTGAACCCTTGGAGAGGGTAGATGTCAAGTGGCTGTCTCTGAAGACAGCCTTTTTGTTGTACAAGGGGCAGTCGTGGCCTAATGGTTAGAGAGTCGGACTTGTGACCAGAAGGTTGCTGGTTCGATTCCCAGGACCGGTGGGTAACGTCTGAGGTGCCCTTGAGCAAGGCACCTTACCCCTACTTGCTCCCCGGGCGCTGCAGTGATAGCTGCCCACTGCTCCAGATGTATGTGTGTTCACGACTTGCTGTGCGTGTGTTCACTACTCTCTGGATAGGTTAAATGCAGAGGTCACATTTCGGGTCACCATATCTGACTAATAGGTCACTTTCACTTTTCACTTTCACAAACATCCCAATATCTTCATTTGTGGCTAACACAAATGAAAAATACTTGTAAAACATTTATTCTTTTTGGTGCATTTGATTTTCAGCATTTAACAATACATGTCTAAAATCAAAAGTTGTAACTGTTAACAATAAATACTGTACAGTGAACTAACATGATCAATGATTTCCATATGCAAAGCTGTTGTTTGGAATGCGTTATTTTAATAACAAGTTCATGAGACACAAGTATATATGCATATATCAACAGCAAAACACAACCTGTATTGTATCGTTCAAGTGATCAACAAAAGGCTTTATTTCCTCTTGTTTTGTCTTAAGATCAAACATGTAATAAGGAAGAGTTTTTGTACTTGTATATTGTGTCCGCTGGAGGAGAGAGATCTTTCCTAACTTACCATTGCATTTGGTCTGGGCAATGAGGGAATTTCTAAGGGGCCATTCACATTTCCGTCTAAAACCCCGTGCAAAACGTGAGCAGCACCGCTTTCTCTTGTCACATGACCCACGATGCGCGCGGCACTCTGAAAAGTTGAAATATTTCCATCTTGATGCGGCGCTGACGCACCTAGAAAAATGTGCGCACCGCATGCGTGTCGTGACCCTATATCGCGCAAAAGATGCGAAATGTGAATGGCCCCTAAGGCACCATTCCACTTAAGAACAGTATGTAATGTGTATATATGCATAAAAAACAAACCATGAAACAAAAAACAACAGCTGGGTAAGAGCGACACTACTGACAATATTATAGTCTAAAGATCTATTGTTTTGTGATATTTCTGCGCATAAGGATGTCAGTGCATGTTAGTCATATTGGACGTTTTGAATAAAAAAGGGTTTGCTAAATGAATAAATGCAAATGTCTGAGGGTCAGGTGTCGCTACTGACCTTCGGGTATGGATACTGTTTGCCCTTCGGGTAAGCAGAGCCAGTGAAAGTGGGCAATACCATGTTTGGCACCAGACTGTCATTCAAGACCAGAAATGCCAATCGCTCCCCGTCAGGTGACCACCAGTGTGCTACGTGAGTGTGCAGGATCTCCTCTGTATACAATCATCAAAGTGGGTGTTGTTGTAATGTGAGCATTATAATTTCAGAGTACAGGTTGTCTAACAATGACTCATCTGAGACGAAATATTCATCAGCATTGTCTCTTGTATATGTCTCCTATGTGACCCTGGAGCACAAAACCAGTCTTAAGTAGCGTGGGTATATTTGTAGCCATAGCCAACAATACATTGTGTCAAGATTCTGCTTCTTTTGATCATGTTTTCTTAGTCTTGTGGCAGGATCATGACAGACCCACGTGTTTTGTGTGAGAGAGACATGGCATTGTTTGTTTTGGCTTGCCATGCGCTCTCTCCGGTCTTGTCTCTTGGCCCCGCCCTCTCGTTTCCTCATTATTGATGGTTAATTATATCATGCCCTGCACCTGTTCCCCTCTTGATTTGGTTCCCTATTTTATGCCCTCGTGTTTTCTGTCCTGTGCTGCTGCGTTGTGCTTGTTTCGTGTTTTATTCCAGTCTACATTGTTGCCTTGTTTGTTTGCCTTGCCCTGTGTGCTACCATACCTTGTGGATTAACTACACGTTGGATTACCTTGCCCCGTGTCTTGATGGTTCTTGTTTAGCTAGTCGTGTCATTATCGTTTTGTAAGTAAGTTATACTTAGTTATACCCCCCCCCATTGTGGGATTTTGTTTTGTTTTATTAATAAAGTTTGTTATTCGTGAACCGTTGCCTGCACTTGGGTTCTCCTTCTCGTAAACCGTGACAACATTGTATGGGTCAAATTATAGATTTTTCCTAAATGCCAAAAATTATTAGGATATCAAGATCATGCTCCATGCTCCAAATTTCCTACCGTAAATGTATCAAAACTTTATTTTTGTGAGTGGATGAAGCAAAATCGTGAACAAAAATGGCCAGAAACACACCAACAAACTTCACTCGCTGCTGCGCGCTCTTTGGGAATTACCCACTCAAGTTTGTTATCTATGTAAAGCTTTTGGGTTCATCTACTCTCCACAACATCATTACAGGTAAGCCAATAGAGAGTGTAAAACAATCCTGTTTATTATTCGCAATGGCCTGCTACAGCGCCTCTGGACAACTTTAAAGTCCATTTTATCAATATTTAGATATTTTGCACCCTCAGATTCCAGATTTTCAAATAGTTGTTTCTCTGCCAAATATTGTCCTATCCTAACAAACCATACATTAATGGAAAGCTTATAATTTTGAAAATGTAGCCTTATTACTGGTTTTGTGGTCCAGGGTCACATATAGAGGGTAAACGAGCAAAGATTCTCACCTTCATACAACCAGTCAGCAATCCCGTTATATATGACGCCCTCCTTCCCTGATGAGGTCAGTCTGAGCGAGTTACTCCTGACATCCGACTGATAATAAATGTTATTCTCAAATATATACACCTATACACACACAAAAAGTTGAAGAAAAATCAATCAACAGTGAACTTTTACAACCATGGCAGAATATTGTAACGATACGTTTATGTGGACTGATTACTGATAGTATCTCGTGTCTTTAAAAATGATACAAGTTCCTAACTAGAAAGCTTATGAAGGTAAAATCATGCCTAAAAGATTTGCATGCGCAGGATAACATTTGTAAAAGCGTACGTGACATTGCAAGCATAAAATCTGTTAATATGTATGTTCTACTATATACTACCCTGTACAATGTCTCTTATATGTTATTATCCCCCATTTTCTGTAAAATAGTCTTTATTTTATATATGCATATTTTAGAATTTTTTAGACTGTAAATCTTATTATATTGTATTGTCATTGTGTTGAATGTCTGTACTAGAAGCTTCCAACACCAAAGAAAATTCCTTGTGTGTGCAAGCACACTTGGCAATAAAGCTCTTCTGATTCTGAAAAAAACATTTGCATTAAAGCAGGGGTGTCCAATGTCGGTCCTGGAGGGCCACTGTCCTGCAGAGTTTAGCTCCAACTTGGCTCAACACACCTGTTTGGAAGTTTCTAGTCTGCTTTGTGAGACCTTGATTAGCTGTTCAGGTGTGTTTGATTAGGGTTGAAGCTAAACTTTGCAGGACACCGGCCCTCCAGGACTGACTTTGGACACCCCTGCATTAAAGTGTCTGATGTCTGCTTGACTGGCGCGTTATTGAACCAATCAGATAAGAGAAAACGATGAGTCATCAGGAACCTCATTTGATTGGTCACAAGAAGGTAGCCCCGCCTCCCCACTCACGCTTGCAAACCCAAATTAGTGAGAGAATCGTGCCAAAAGTGTAAGCGCAAGCGAGACGGAACCGTACACATCGAGTTATTGCAAGAAACAGTTTTCGCCTGCGTAGGCAAGATGAAAACTTTATATGCGCCACCCGCTCGTGTGTAAACACATTAGGACAATTTATGTATAAAACAGTATACAATATTCGTTAATGTTCCTGTAGGAAGGAGCTTGTTCTGTTGACAGACAGAGGCTAATTCCGCGAGTAGGCTACAGTTTGCAAAACCGTGCGCACGGATTGCGAAAGCGTGGGCACAGATTATGAATTCGTGGGTACAGATTTCAAAAATTGAGGGGACGGTTTACAAAATGGAGAGCACGGATTGTAAACTTGTGGGACAGTTTATTAATCCGAGAGCACGGTTTTGTAAACTGAGGGAACGAATTACAAAACTGTGGCCACTGATTTGCGGGTCTTGTTTTTTTTCTCCGAGAGGTGACCAGACGGGCTCCGTAGAGGTCAGAAGAATACAGATCATAATTATTTGACGTAATATGAAGTTGCCGTTTCACAACACATGAATTACGCTTACGAAAAATGATACAATGCTGCAAAACTTGTTTTCTTTCGCTTGCAGCTTGACAAAACTTTTTTGCGAATGCAAATTTATTTTATGCTTGCAATGTCACGTACGCTTTTACAAATGTTATCCTGCGCATGCAAATCTTTTAGGCATGAGTTTACCTTCATAAAAGCTGTACTAAAATCATGTTATTGATGAAACGTGTACGCATGTGCGCGCGGGAGTAGAAATTGTGTTAACATGTTTATGTTCTACATTTCGCCTTCTTTTAAATGTTTCTTTGGAACTAAAACATTTGAAATGTTTCTTTTGGTCTAGAGTACAAAAAGTCACTTTAAAGGAAATCATTTTACTCAGAGGTCATTGGCTGATAACAACATATTTCCAACCAACTTTTTTCATTTTGTTCCAGCTAATGCACAACACAAATGTTTACAACACTGGAGCCCCTCCCCCTGAGAGTCATCAGTCTTCAGTGATTGGCTCTATTAACTAACCTATTTATAGTAATAACACTGTGGCATCATGTTAATATCCATAATTTTTTGTGGTAATTTTCTATAATAAATGCTCATTCTCACCAGCTGTTGACCCTGGACACCCCATGCAGCGTGCTGGAGTTTAGAGTTTAACACTTCTGGAGGATCCAGCTCACCAACCTCCCTACACACACACACACAAACCAACATATTCACATATAGAACACATTCATGTTTACCATGTGGTTGATAGCTGAGTTCCTGTACTTGTGTTCGCTTAACTGTGTACATTTATAATGTCCAGTAACTGCTGTGTACTTCACCTGGTGTGAATGTTATAAATAATGTAGGACGCTGTGAATGAGTGTCTATAGACCTGTGAAGAGAGAAAGGGAACATTAAAAACAAACAATTTCCACAAAACTCTTTTCTACACGTGTAAATCCGCATCATGTTTTAAGGGAAAAAATTAAACAGTACATTACACAACAAATAAGGCATCTAATCAAAACTATTTACAATAGTTGGGGTTACAATGTAAGGGTTTGTGTGCTTTTACTGAATCAGATTGTAATTTATGGGTAAATAAATCACTTTCTACTCAAGCAACACACTTTATTTTTGAAACTTTGTGAAGACAAAGATGACAACAGAAAACAGCACATACCTGTTTGACATTGTACGTGAACAGCACATACTTCATGTCGGGGCTGATGGAGTAACTGGTGGCTTTAAAAGCATCCTGGAAAAACAGCATGAATTATGTTGTCATTGTTATTTTTGCATGAGACTAGAACGACCTGATGTCAATCACAACACTCCTGATAGTTAGACTGAGCGTTACATTCCTGTCTATTCGAGGTTTAGTTTGCTGGTCACATACATTTCACTGTGGTTTAAAATTATCTTGCTTCTGAAATAGTCTACAGAACATTATGTCTCGATATCATGCATGTTGTTTTACTACATATTCACTGTGTTTAAATGTGTGTTGTCATGAATTTAAAATTATTTACTCACAAATGTGGTGTTCTTCAACAAAATCTCTGTTTCATTTGTGAGGATGTTAAACTTGATCACATGGCCATTGTGGTTTCTGTAGATAACTTCAGATTCTGATGAAAAAAAAGAATATGGTGAGTAAAGTGTTTACATTAGAGCAACTTGTGGGAAGGGTGTTTGTGAAATGCTTAATGGCGCTCTACGCAGTTTTGCACAACTTTAAAAAATGTGCAGCGACCAAATATAACGAACATCAATATGATGTTTTACAGAATTTTTGTTATTTTTACAGATTTTCCACATAAAATGAAAAAGGGAATTTTACAGATTTTTTATGTATTTTTTTAAATACAATCAAAAAACAGGGGGGAAATGTAATTTTACAGGGAAAAAATGTTCTTTTACAGTTTATTTCTGGCACCCCAGCTGCCAGAAACTTTTCCCTTTTAATTTAACAAGATTTGTTTTTACAGTTTAACTTTGAAATACAGTCAAAAACTATAAAATTACAGAAAAAGACAACAAATTTACAAGAAAAATGGGGAAAACAATTTAATATTTATCCTTATATCCAATAATTTTACAGGGGGGAATTTTATATTTTTGTCCAGTAGATCACAAAAAAGGATTGTACAATAAAAACCGTACATTTGCTTAATGTTACTCTATATGTCTATTCTATACATAAATGTTAATAGTTGTATAATCTTACACATACAATGTTGACAAAAAAATATTTTCACAAAAATAAAAAACATTTCACATTGGTCTAGTCAAAAAGCACTTGGGAAAAGCAGGAAAAGTAAAAAATTTAACAAAACACTCTAAATTTGTTGATATAAAATTGTATAACTGTCGACAAAGACAGCATTTAGAAAAGTTTAAAACTGTTGTCCTTCAAATTTTAATTCAACCTTGATTATGATGAAACGATAATTGTTAGTAACCCTAACCCTAAAATACTGAAAAACACAGTGAGAAACAGCAAGAGCTAAGAAATGATGTTGAAATAAGGTTGTCCAGACAGATGTCACATCACACAGACCAATACTGCTCTGTTTTCAGTTGAGTTATTAAAGTAAGGTAAGCTTACATGTCCTGTCTGGCTGTTAGTATTTAAAATGAAAAAACACATCAGACAGCAAAATTGTACAACTACACTTTCGAGCAAAAAGAAAGGTTCTGCTGACGTGTAGAGCTGAAACACTCAAGAGCTTCAGAGAGTTTCTAGTCATGTGAGATCAGATCAATGTCAACACTAGATGTCGAGTCACAGAGGGTCCTGCAGCACACACTGGCAAATGGTAGAGAAACATTGAATGTTTATTACATATTTCATTTTACAGCTCTTAAATTCAGCATATTTAAAAAAGTCATTTCAATTCATAAGAATTTGTCTAACATAAAAAAAAAACATTGCTACATCTCTACATAGCAACAGGAACTATGACCAGCAGCAAATCCTGTAAAGCTGCATTGCAACCACACACATTGAGAAAAGCTCGAGAGACATAAAATTCAGCTGAATTGAACTTAATTAAATAATCAAATGAAGAAGAGAGATGTTGGTGTGGGTGACTGTGTCTGTCAGTGCAAGGATTTACAACACAACAAAATCCCAGCAGCCTTTGTGAACAAGGAGCAGTTTACAGATTCTCTCTCTCGCTGATACTGGATACTGGAGTTCTGCCAGGGGAGCGGACGCTGTGACCAATGAGCTTCCGGAGGAAGTACTGCGTTCAGGTGTTAAGGGGAAACTTGGCCAAATGTTTTGTTTACAAGTTATAGGAGGGGAAAAAACAGAATAACACGTAGCTCTGGAAGCAGACAGCAGTATATCAAAAGATTTCGGACTAAAGAGTGTTAGACTGGGAGTAATGTTGCCATAAAAAAACAGTTCTCAATCAAAGACATGGGCCACAGGAACATCATGCTTCACTCTCAGGGTTCTGTATGATGTTCCTGTGTCAGGATATCTGTAAGACTATAATAACCACACTTCTGTCCAGCCTGCTGAAGGATTCTGATGCGTTCACACACACAATGAAATATTCATGCTGCTGCCGCCAGTGTAAGACCCGAGTGCCCCTTCCCCCTTGCTGTTACCATAGCAACTAGCACATCTACCACTCAGCCTCATCCTCACACACGCAATGCTAGCACCTGTAATGCCCGATATGCACAATATTTAACAGTAACTAAACAGTATTTATGGACAGTCAGAGTGTTTTTTCAAAAACCGTCAGTCACATTACCGTTCAGATGGCCTGCTGGATCAGAGCTCACTGTTCTGAGGTCAGTCATATAAGGGAGGTGACCATGTACTTTTACAGCAAGCTATTATTGTTTTGGAGTATTGAGCACATTAATATTTTACAATATCATAAGCTTTATATCATGCATGGCTCAGCTCTTAAAGAGATTTACAGCCATGCCTCTTTGGATTGATTTACACACTTTCATTTCCTATAGGCTGGCCCAACTACTTTGACCTCCTCTCAATGACCTTTATGACATGGGAACAGATACTGGACGCTATTCTCTCCAACATCAGCAAAGAGCTTTCATCAAGAAAACCACCGTTCATTTACAGATAAACGGCCCATAAACACATCACAGCCCGTTTGTGCCTTTAAATACTTTTAGGTTGAATAACAGAATGAATCTATCTCAGGAGGGAAAATCAGCTGTAAACCTGCACCTGTCAAAGCCTGAACACTGTACAAGTGCAGGGAGCTTCGTGTAAACATGTTGTGACTGCAGGAACCAATCAATCACCATAACAGGAACCTAAAGGTGATTCATCACTCACCTATGATGTCAATGGTCAAAAATCTGACTAATCGTGTAATGTGCAGCATAGAGCGTAATGCTGATCATCTGTACACATAAACCACACGAGCTGGTTAAGCGCTCATTATATTAATGAATCACAGCCATTAGAATTCAATGATCTGTGTGGTGATATTTTCTTACCGTTGATCCAGCGAGCTTCGGGGTCATGCACGAAGAAATCAGTGCTGAAAAGATCCTCCACAGTTAACTTGGTGTCTTTACCCGGTAAGGTCTCATCTGTCACAAACACACATGAGCACAGACAAGAACATGACGGTCAGTAGGAACCCTGCCGAATTCACCACTGTGAGAAAAAACACTACAATAAGTCAGTGGTTCTCAACAGGGGGCCCCAGGTGACTTCCAAGGGGATCTCATGACTAATCATTTGAAATTAGAGCATTTCACAGACAAGGCTTAAGACTAGTCCCAGACTAAAATGAAAGTTTGAGCTGTCTTAACTGAAAAGAAATAGCCTTGACATATCTGAAAATATGTCATTGCCATTGTTTTGTCTCAAGATGCACACCAGTAATGTGTTTTTATCCATTTTAATCAAAGCGACTTAAATATCCAAATTCAACTAAGGCTTAGTCCTGGCTTAAGGTAAGCCTCGTCTGTGAAACCGGGTCTAAAATACATTAAAAAACTAAAAACGAAGATATTTCTTATTATTTGTCAAACTCTAAAATATTTTAATGGATAAAAAGGTTTTTGTGAGTGGGAGGGGATCTATGAATATTGTTGAATACAATGGGGAGAACAATCTCAAAGATCGAGAACCCCTGCAATAAATGATGATGAAAGTGATCATGCTTATCATATGAATGTGCTGCTGTACTTGGAGTCAGGAGGATCACAGACATTGTGATGAGGGAACAGACCACCAGTATGACCAGTAGAGCGATCGCAATTCCTTTCCAGTTCCTCTGAGGAGGACTCATGCCACCCAAATCCTTCCAGAAACAGAAAAAAAACATGTTTGATTTCTTAATTTTGCGATACAATTAACAGCGAAAAAATGGAATAAATGCACACACACACACTCTGAATATCTGCACGATGTGTTAGGAGACGGTGAGCGATCACTGCAGTCTCATGTTAACATGTGGAATGTTGTGAGATGTTGGTTATATTTACTATACGTGTAAACCGCTCTCACATTCATTTGCACACACAAGTTGAAATCATTGGAATAAATCAACATCACATGAGGCTCAGAAAGAAGAACCAGAGAACACCCCTGTAAGCTCCACGGGGCTTTATTCCAACCAGGACAATTCCCAGTTTGTATTTCTGCCTTGGTGTTCTGAAAAGACCCATCATCACATGGTTCAATGTCTCCTGTGCTTTACTCATGTTACACCCAACCGTTACGCCATAAAGGAGTACAAAGACAAATTTCCCCTCGTGGATGAGAGCAGCATTAGACACTAATGCATTCTGCTCTTGTTACTCAGTCCTCATAAGAGCAAATGTTTCGTGTAAGCTTTGAGCTTTCAGCAGATAACTGCACAGCTTCTATTAAAACATGTTCATGCTGGTATGAAAGCTTTGATCTAACAGATCTGCAGAGCAAAGCCAAACAAATCACAGAACACAACAAAAAAACAAGACAAACACTATGATATAATATTGTCAGTTTGTTCTAACAGACATGGATCAAATAAAAAAATCTTAAAACTCAGGGTGTAGGGCAAACGAGCCCTAGATAAAAAGCTCTCCGCACAGATTCAAGAAGTAAATGTACATCTACATTTTAACGTGTACCTGAACACCATCAATATGAAGATGTTCATGCCCTGGTGTATAAAGTACACGGACTGTATAGCCTACATAGTGAACACACCCTGTCCTGTCAGCTGATTTGTTCCTTTCTGTAAAGGAAGATCTGAAGAAGAATTCTTGATTTGCTGTGACAGTAGCTGAAAATAGAGAAACTCATTATTGAACAAACCTTCAGATGAGTGTGTGTGGTTGTGTGTGTGTGTGCGCACAAGTGAACGAAGCTCTCATGAGAGAGAATGCATGTTATTTTTAGCTGGGTGAGATGTTTAAAAGCTCCTTGCTTTGACCTTGCTGAGAGCAGGTTTAGGACAGTCAGAGGACCTACAGTTACACATTAACCAGATCTTTTGTAAGCTGTTCACCTGCGTTCTCTCACCCACAGATGAACCACACAAACTCACTTACATTTACATTTAGTCATCTAGCAGACGCTTTTATCCAAAGCGACGTAGAAAGTAGGGGAAAACAATAGAAGCAATTTGTACAACAAAACAACAACAATGCACCGGTGTAGTGAAAACTGGTCTTTGGGGGGGGGGATAGGAAAGTAGAGAAGAAGTAGAAGACTGTACTAACGGGTCAGATGTTGACGGAAGAGATGTGTTTTTAGCCGATTCTTAAAGACATCTTGTGGCAAGAGGGAGATCGTTCCAGAGTCGTGGAACACATCCGGAGAAATGTGAATGTGACACACTTACATAAGCATAAGTTCAACTTGGAAAGAAAGTGCTCTCTTTAATGTCTGAACACTGTAAGAAAGGAGAGGAACCAGAACACTTTAGTCTTTTGTCTATGATCTATCTATGAATCGCGCAAAACAAGACTAGACTCCCTACCTGCCTTTCATTCAAACAACAGCACTATAAAAAAAACAAAAACGACACTATAAAAAGAACACGACTCCAGCTATATGAACTTGAAAATGAAGATAATTGAAAACAGCTGGCGAGGTGTTATTTAGACCAAATCACAGATATACAGTGTGCAAGGTTGAAGCTCATTTACTAAAGCCGATTTACAGTACCAGTCAAAAGTTAGGAAACACTTATTCTTTCTTTATTTAGATTTTCACACCTATCAGTAAACTCATACAAATTTCGGAGTAGGATGACTGTAACTGTGGGAATTTTGTGACTAAAAGCATTTAAAATACATCAAAATTATATGTTGTTTTAGCATCTTCAAAGTTGCCACCTTATGACTAGAATTTGCTACATCATGCCAGGTTCTTGAGGTTTCACCCTGGGAAGCGTTTTAAAGAGTATTGAAGGAGTTCCCAAATTTGGGGCTCTTATTGACTGCCTTTTCTTCATTATTTGGTGTAAGTCATCCATCAAAAGAATTTTAAATAATGAAAAAAAATTATATGTTGACACAATCAGATTTTTGTCTACAAAAGTAATTTCAGACATTTAAGCATACCGTTTGAGATTAAAGGGTTTGTAAGATCTTTAGAAACATTTCAGTCAAGCATTTCCAAACGTTTGACTAGTACTGTATACCCTAACCCTAACATCATATGACAGTTCTTATTTCTGTTTAAGAGTAGTTAGTAATGCACCACCACTCAAAACAATATCAAACTTTTAATGTGGATGAGTGAATGATAACAATAAGACATTCAATACAGCCATAAGAGTGAATCATCCATGTGCCAGTATTGTTTGTTTTTGTAGGCGACACCATGTTGTAACTCGTTTAGTATCCTCTGTAAAATTAGACCAAAAATGTAGGCAATCTGTCTTCTACACCTGTTTTAAACAAACACTGTAGGCTATTTACAATTCTGTGTTTAAAATGTATGGTCAGGTGATGCTCAGGCCTAAACTCAATGATGTTCCTCCTTCATTGATCTCTACTGAACTTATTTACTTGCAATAAACAGATTTATCACAGCTGCCCAACACAAAAGAATCACGAGCTGACAGCTCAACGCGATGAATGATGTCGTTATAAAACCCAATCTTGTACTCAACGAATGCAATGACAGGACAGTGAACGTGTCGTGATTTCTGTCCTCATGATTCCACAGGAGATGTTGCTAGCATGAAATAAGCTGGCACAGATCTTCTGTAAATGTCGTGTTTACCTCGTCTTGCGGATTCGGTCTCTGGCTCTGCTGCTCTTTTGTGGCCGTCATGATGTAAATCCCGCTTTAGAAAGATCCAAAGAAAAAATTATCCGAAACGCTAAAATGGACAGTTTCTTCGTCCTCTAAAGCGTTTTCGCTACTGCAGAATCCTTCAATCTTGACGCGCGATCTCCGTCGGTGTCCGCTGACGAGCGCGCGGATCGTTAGCATTCCACTGCAGCAGCGCGCGGACAGTCGCGTTGTTCAATCTGTTCTGTTAAATCTGATCGATGGATGTGGTTTAGAACTCTGTCTAACGTCTACTGGCAGGAAAAAATGGAAGGATGGTGCGCTCGAGGGGCGGGAGGATTCGTGTGATGACGCGTAAGCCCGTAACAGCAGTCACCAAGAGAGCTTTCGGGAACCCAAATCTCACGAATACCAAATTTAGTTAAGCAAGTGTGTATTTAGCTCGTTTCGAACAGTTGGTTTATGTTTGGCGTTGACAGCGCGCGTTTGCAGACGCTGTCCATAGTGCTGCTTCAGAAGAGCAGTTCTGTCACATGCACTTACACATCGACAGTGAGAGGCAGCCAAAAAAAACAATTTATGATGAACTATAGCGCATATACGGTGCCCATGAATGACTGTATTAATGAATGAATGAATGAGTTACACCACTTGCGCTTTAAAAGGGGGAGGAGATGGAAAGAAACTTTGGGTTTACCAAAGAAAACCTGCTCCCGACCAGGTTAGGTTCACAGAGTAAGTTACTATGGTTACTGACTCTGAGTATAAGTTACCTCTCTTTTAGAAACGGGCTTGAGTTACCCCGCTTTCTCGGGTTTGACATACCTCACATTCTGAAACGGAAAACCCAGAGTTTCCCTCATTTCAGGGTTAATATACTCAGAACCTCCTTTCTGAAATGGGCCCCTGGTCAAACAATGCATACAAATTTGACTACTATTGAAATGGGTTGGGGAAGGTTACAAAGTGTCATGAATGTCGAGGAGACAGAACCCAGACGCAGACAGCATAGAAGAAAAAAGGACTTTTAATGAAAACATAAACCCACGATGGGGAAAAAACACGATAACTAAGGAGTCTTCAAAATACAAACAAAACTTCCCACGAGGGGGCAAACAAGAACAAAACCAAAAACAAACAAGGCTTTCTAAAATAGGGACAAGGCAGGAACAAAAAGGCTTAAGACAATACAATGAAGTGGACTCGAACTTGACTTTACTAGATATACAAGGAGATATACAAACACACTAAGGAATAAAAACTAATCAAAACGAACCAGCACAGGACAGCAAACACAAGAGAATTATATAGGGGAAACTAACAAGGGATAATTAACAATGGGCAGGTGAGGGGAATCAAACACTGATGGGAAGCTAAACGAGGAAACCAGGAGACAGGAGAACACATGGCACGCCAAAACAAACAATGCCATGTGTCTCACACAAAACACGTGGGGCTGTCATGACCCTGCCACAAGACTAGAAAAGCATTACAAGGTGAGGCAGGATCATGACACAAAGCAAATAGAGAATTTGCAATAACATCATGGATTGCACATTAGAATTCCTTGGAATAGTAGCTAGGTGTCTATAAGAGTTTAGTCAGTCTATTATATTAAAAACACCTGATGTCAGCAGGCTCATGGTGGCAACATTGGCAAGGAACCAAAATTCCAACAATGTATCCAAAAGCTCAGTGGTTAGAGCATGGCGTTAGCAATGCCAATGTCATAGCTTCGATCCCAGGGATTGCACATACTTAGAAACAAATGTATAGTATAATGCAATGTAAGTCGCTTTGGATAAGCATCTGCCAAATGCGTAAATGTAAATGTACAGACATGCTCAAATTTGTTGGTACCCTTATAGCTCATTGAAATAATGCTTCATTCCTCCTTAAGAGTGATGAAATAAAAAGCTATTGTATCATGTTTACTTGCATGCCTTTGGTATGTCATAGAATAAAGCAAAGAAGCTGTGGAAAGAGATGAATTAGTGCTTATTCTACAAAGATATTCTAAAATGGCCTGGACACATATTATCTGTATTAAAAAGATAATACATAATTGGATTATAGTGATGTTTCAAACTAATTTGTTAATTATTATTAATTATTAATCAGTCATTCAGCCTATTTAAACGGAGAAAAGTAGTCACTGTGCTGTTTGGTATCATTGTGTGCACCACACTGAACATTGTCAGGGTCCTGTCCTTCCTATTCGGAGTTTTCGTGTCTTGTGGACAGGGTCGTGACAGTACCGTGTCTTGTGTGTGTTTCGTCTTGTGTGGAGACACGTGGCGGTTTGTTTTGACATTTCGCCGCGTGTCCTCCTGTCTTTCGTTTAGCTCCGCCCCCTTGTTTCTCCGTTAGTCTCCCATCAGTGTTTGATCTCCCTCACCTGTCCCAATCATCTTCCCGCCAGTTCCCATTATGTTAAGTCTTGTCACCTGTCCTTCACCATCCCTGTCCTATTATCCTTCGTTAGTTTTCCCCTTTATAAGTCCTGTCTTTATTCCCAGTCCTTGTCGGTTCATTGTTGTATCTAGTCTCGCCCTGCGTTACACTCCCTGGTGTTTTGGATTACCCTGTTCCTGTTTCCCGTGCCCTGTCATTGTGGACTTATTATTTGGTTTGTTCTCTTGTTTTGATTTACATCGTGTTTTCCCATCGTGGGTTTTTGTTTCCATTTTTATTTACAATAAATCTTTGTTTAACCCTTCCACTGCCTGCACTTGGGTTCTGTCTCCACCTAACCATGACAAACATGGACCAGAGAAAGCAAAGGATAGAGATGTCTGAGGGGCTCAGAAAGAAAATAATAGACAAGCATGGTAAAGGCTACAAGACCATCTCCAAGCAGCTCGATGTTCCTGTGACAACAGTTGCAAATATTATTAATAAGCTTAAGGTCCATGGAATTGTAGCAAACCTCCCTTGGCGCGGCCGCAAGAGGAAAACTGACCCCAGATAGAACAGAAGGATAGTGCGAATGGTAGAAAAAGAACCAAGGATAACTGCCAAAGAGATACAAGCTGAACTCCAAGGTGAAGGTATGTCAGTTTCTGATCGCACCATCCGTCGCTTTTTGAGCAAAAGTGGGCTCCATGGAAGAAGACCCAAGAAGAAAAACATAAAAAAGCCAGACTGGAATTTGCTAAAATTCATATTGACAAGCCACAATCCTTCTGGGAGAATGTCCTTTGGACAGATGAGTCAAAACTGGAGCTTTTTGGCAAGTCACATCAGCTCTATGTTCACAGACAAAAAAAATCAAGCTTTCAAAGAAGTGAACACCATACCTACAGTGAAACATGGAGGAGGCTTGGTTATGTTTTGGGGCTGCTTTGCTGCATCTGGCATCTTCAGGGTGCCTTGAATCTGTGCAGGGCACAATGAAATCTCAAGACTATCAAGGCATTCTGCAGCTAAAAGTACTGCCCAGTGTCAGAAAGCTCTGTCTCGGTCGCAGGTCATGGCTCCTCCAACAGGATAATGACCCAAAACACACAGCTAAAATCACCCAAGAATGGATAAGAACAAAACATTGGACTATTCTGAAGTGGCCTTCTATGAGTCCTGATCTGAATCCTATGGAACATCTATGGAAGGAGCTGAAACTTGCAGTCTGGAGAAGGCACCCATCAAACCTGAGACAGCTGGAGCAGTTTGCTCAGGAGGAGTGGGCCAAACTACCTGTTAACAGGTGCAGAAGTCTCATTGAGAGCTACAGAAAACCTTTGCTTGCAGTGATTGCCTCTAAAGGTTGTGCAAAAAAAAAATATTAAGTTAGGGGTCCCATCATTTTTGTCCATGACATTTTCATTTGTTTTAATTACATTATGTTGAATAAAAAAATCAAAAGCAACGTCTGATTTCTATTAAATATGGAATAAACAACGGTGGATGCCAATTACTTTTGTCAGTTTCAAATTATTTCAGAGAAAATTGTGCATTCTTCGTTTTATGTGGAGGGGTACCAACAAATTTGAGCAAGTCTATATCTAAGTGGAGAAAAAACCTTGGGAGAAACCAGACTCGAACAGAAGGACGAGTTCTCTTTTGGCATGTTAATACAACACTACTGCATCTAGACAAGATAATACTGAGCTATAGAATAAAAATATGAATCTGTAAAAATGGAAAGGAATATTAAAGTAGGTTTCTTGATTTAGTTTTGTGGCGATGTCTCGTCTGGCCATCGTTTTCCCCTTGGGATCCAGCACACTACACAGGTAACATCATACAGCTCATGCAGGCTGCCATTGAATTCATGAAAACTTGGGTGCCTGTACACATTTGCAAAAAATTTGTACAAAAAAGTTAAATACATACTTTAGGCAGATGTCCCCACTACAATAAAAATTTTTAAAAACATGCTTAAAAGTGGTCAGAAATAGTCAAATATATGTTATGCATAAATATTAACTATATTAATAAATTAAGTATATGAATATTAACTATAAAAATAGGTCTGAAATAGGTCTACATTTACAATAATATAATGCTTAATTATCACATTTATGTGTGTTTGAATATGATCTAATGGTGTGACGATGTGCAGGGGGAGGAGAATAATACGCACGTCACGTTTAGTCGATAAAACTTTTCCGCAAAGGAAACACCTGTGTATCCTCGCTCATGACTCCTCAGAAAGCCTCCTTTCTCCTCGATCCTTGCCTCCTCCCGATGCAATTACAGAATTGAGATGTCCTTAAAGATGGCTGAGCTCGATCGGTTTCCGGGTCATAGGATGGAGGACGGAGGAGCGAGGAAACGATGAGGCATATTGAGAAGCACCCCTTGACTCATTTCAAGAATGGCCTTGTGATGAGAGACAGACGCTCTCTAGTGGTTATAACAATGCAGTGCAGTAAATCTAGTCTGGTCTGCAGTCACAGGCATACTACAAAAGTAGGATCAGCATTGTGATACCAAAGTGTTAAACACGAGCATCCAGAACAAGCAAGTTCAGAGTAAAGACACTAAGATGGTGTCTGTGTCGTCTGTGTCGGTGTCTGTGTCTGGTACACTACAAGTTTCAACATCCATTACTAAATGTATGGGTGTCATTATGCTCTTCAAATGACCAAAATGTACTTTTAACATTTGTACTAGGATTGTACAGCGGTACAAAGATTTACTAATACTCTATGGCCCGGTTTCACAGACAAGGCTTAGCTTAAACCGGGACTATGCCTTTGTTAAATTAGGATATTTAAGTCGCTTTTATTAAAATGCCTTAGATAAAAACATTACTAGTGTGCATCTTGAGACAAAACAATGGCAATGACATATTTTAAGGTATGTCAGGGCCATTTATTTTGAGTTAAAAGAGCTCAAACTTTCATTTTAGTCTGGGACTAGTCTTAAGCCTTGTCTTTGAAACCAGGCATATTAAATCATTTAAAAACAACTTGCTTGTTTTTTAAATTACTGTTGAAAATGATTATAATCACTTTGTGCCACTTTAACACTACATTACTACATAACTAGAATCATACAGAAACACACACAACCTGTCATAAGTATTGTGACATTCCTACCATTCTCCTTTATGCACAACAGCTGCTTGTATGATGTCTGAAGTTTTGTCCTGTTCCTCTCTACTGACGGTTATATTTATTGTTTATTCTAGCACTCTGTGTTGACTTGTTGTTTGCTTAGTGTCTGTACTGTAGGTCCCAGAATGAACAATATGTCAATTGTCTTCATAAATAAAGGACACAATAAATAATAAAACCCAGAGGCTGTCGATCATGAGCTCAGTCACGGCGTCTGCCACTTGTACTGATTACTAATAAACTCAAGCCAGGAGTACGCCGAAGTTAAATAGCTTTTATGAACGTGTCTTAGAAAAATAAAACATTAATGACAAAACAATAGCACTGATGTATTTTCTGATTTTCAGTTAAGTCAGCTTAAATGTGTGTTTTATTCTGTAATGAGTAATAGTTTAAGAATAAAGGGATGCTTTCCTGGACAGAGACTAGCTATAACCAGGACTAGGCCTTAGTTAAATAGGACTTTTAAGTTGTTTTTAAAAACATACTTTACAAAAAACCTTACTGTGTGCATTTTGAGACAAAACAATGGCAATGATCTATTTTAAGATATGTCAGTGCCAGTTGTTTTCGATCAAGACAACTCTAACATTTAAGTTAGTCTGGGACAAGGCTTACCGCCCCAAAGACTAATGTTTATAATAAAAACTGAACAACAAAACATTTCTTGTTACATTATTTGGTAATGTAAATTTTAAGTAATCTAAAAACTGCATATATGCAACATTACTGTCATTTGGTTTTAATGTGTTTAAATTTTGCAATAATGTCATTGTTTTTATACAACCATACAAAAACATAAGAGATGGTTGTTTGATAATAGTGTTTAAACTGCATGCATGTAAAATAGAAATGGAAAATGAATTTACATGAGACTACAGAATCAGAAGTGCCTCCATCACACGCCGTTGGTGTAAACTAGTTTGTGTTTGCATGTGTTGTGTGGGTGTTGTGCAGCGCGTTACAGAACAACCGCCCACCAAGATTCATCACATACAAGCAACAAACCAGAGACTACATCTTTTAATGATACGAGGACATTTAATGATTTACAATATGTGACTATATTAACTAAGTATTACAGCCTGTAATACTTTAATTAAGGAAACACACACTGTGATTCGGTGGTGATAGCAAAATAATATAGAAATGTAATAAACAGAATTTCTAAGCAAATGTTGCATTTCATTTATAAAGACTCCAAGCAAATACCTAAGACTAACACTGTGTGTGTGCGTGTGTGCGCATGTGTATGTGTGTGTGCATCTGTGTGTGCATCTGTGTGTGTGTGTGTGCGTGCGTGTGTGTGCGTGTGTGTGTACACCAACTAATGGGGACTTGTGAGGTCCCCATGGGCAAAAAAAACTTTGTACAGAAGTCAAAATCGTAGAAAACAATATTTTTTTAAATCTAAAAATGCAAAAAGTTTTCTATGATCTTTAGGTTTTGGGTTTGGGTTAGGGGTAGGGGATAGAATATACAGTTTGTACAGTATAAAAAACATTACGCCTATGGACTGTCCCCACGGAGATAATAAACCAGACATTCGTGTGTGTGTGTGATGGCAGGCGATGATAGACACAGAGCATCAGTGACCTTTTATCCACATCCATCATCATCATTCACTGTTCTAAGATCAGCATAGAAACAAACAGTGCTGTATCCATCTCATATCACACACACGACTGCTAGAAGCAATGAGCCAAACATATATCAGAATCATATAAGTAAATGAAACCACTATACAGATGAAAAAACACTCCTTAACTGTTATGAATTGTGACATAAAATATTCACCATACAGTATATTTACCCCCCATAGCAGCTTCACTTACATGCAGGGACATTTAGAGGGACATTAATCTTACAGATCAAACTACAAACACACATTTAATATGAAACAAGCACTGCTTGAATAAGCTACACAGACAGATGATGGTGAACAGCCCGTGGGCGAGAGAGAGAGTTTATCTAACCATTCATCAGTTTATTGTGTGTGATTTACATACAGCTCATCAGATCACAGGTTTCATGTTTACATAAAACACAATCTTAGAATAGCCGTGTTATATAAAGCTATGCCTGTAGAACACTCTACTGTATATAGTCTGATTTAAAAAAGCAGCTGCTGTTTCACACACTCGATGTGATTTCATCTGCATTTACAAATACTGGACATGCCAAAGAATAAAGCAAACACCTTGAGTGTTATCATAAACAACTACATCAGCTCATGTTAATATCTGATCATGTGTGTTTGATTAGTTTAGTGTCACTTACTGCAATGCTCTTGGATGATGTTGACTGACATTTCACCTGATGAGAGACGCTGGCCGTTTGATTCATCGAGCAGAAGTGATGAACAGCAATCAATCGTGCAAATGTCTGTTAGGGAGAAGATCCAGAGTTATGATGATGATGATGATAATGATGGCTTAGTGAAAGAAATGAAACAAATTAGTTCAGCAGCAGCGCCTGCCTGCCTGCCTCTCTCTCACTCTCACTCTCTCACTCTCTCACTCTCTCACTCACTCACTCACTCACTCACTCACTCACTCACTCACTCACTCACTCACTCACTCACTCACTCACTCACTCACTCACTCACTCACTCACTCTCCCTCTCAATTTTCAATTTTTCAATTTCAAGGTACTTTGTTGGCATGATTGCGTGTTCTTACAATATTGCCAAAGCATTGAACATATAACAAAAGACATACATTAAGACATACATTAAGTACAACATGAGATTAAAAAAAATTAAACTAAGGTGCTGAGTAAGGCATAAATATAGAATGAAATATAAAATAAAGTATATGTAAGTAAACAAATTCTCTCTCTCTGTCTCTGTCTCTCTCTCTACCCCTCTCTCTCTAGTTTTCTTTTATTGCACTTCTGTTTTTGTCGTCCTTATGTTGTTCCAACTGCTTCCCTCATCTGTAAGTCGCTTTGGATAAAAGCGTCTGCTAAATGACTAAATGTAAATGTACATGTAAATGTAGAGTAAAATTAAAATAAGGTGCCAAGTAAGGCATAAATATAGAATGAAATATAAAATAAAGTATATGTAAGTAAACAAATGAAATATGGAAATAAAATATATTTCTCTCTCTCTCTCTCTCTCTCTCTCTCTCTCTCTCTCTCTCTCTCTCTCTCTCTCTCTCTCTCTCTCTCTCTCTCTCTCAAAAGCTGTCACGACCGGGGAGGGTGTGACAGCGAGCGTAAGAACCCAAGCGCAGGCAGCGGGAGTACGGGGAAACAAAAGACTTTTATTAAACAACACAAAACAAAAACCCGCGATGGGGTGTAAGCAAGAACAAAATGATATAAGTAAAAGGGAGGTAAACTAACTAAACACTAGAGAAACATACACTTGACAAAGACTGAACTCAACTAAACACTCACAATGACTGCCGAAAACAGGAACAAGAGGCACAGGCAATACGAAGAACATCAGAACGCAATACACGAGCACAAGACAATGAAACATGAGGACATCTTATAGGGAAGACAGACGAGGGATAACGAGCGAGGGCAGGTGGGAAACATTAGACACGGAAGGAAAGCAATACATGAAACGAGAGGGGCGGGGCCAATGACAAGACACTGGAGAGAACGCATATTATTGTCAAAAGGACAATAATATGTTTCTCTCCACACATAACCAAAGGCTTTGTCATGACTCTGCCACAGGACCAAGAAAAACATGACTAAGTGAGACAGAGCCATGACACTCTCTCTCTCTCTCTCTTGGCTCTAGTAAAGAAGTTAGTACCCGATCATTTTTATAGTCAAAATCGCTGAATTTGCACATTTCCTGCTCAGATAAATGGGAGAAATGCGATGTGTGGCAGCGACGAGGCGAGGAGAGCCTCACTCACACACTGGGTTGATGCGTGCAATTGGCGCGTGCCTGTTGCTGTCTCTCAATTGCTGCCTGTATGTCGCCAATATAAGGTTTGCAGGCACGTTTATTATACACTCTCACTTTCAACAGTCTGGCTAATATCTTTCATGAATGTGTGTGACATAATTAGTCTTGCTAATCGGACATAAAACCGCAGTGAAAAGGCACAAGTTGTTACCGTGCCGCAACTGAAGGGGACAGACATGAACCAAACAGTCAGGATGACTTTTACAACAAAGTGACGGAGATAGATAGGTGCATGGACTTCGTTTATAAATAAAGGTAAGACCATTAGCGGTTTTCAATTGTAGACAAAATATAGGACCAGACCAAAAAAGAAACAATTAAATATTTAAAAACTAAATTTTGACCTTAAATAGAAAATTCTTTAGTTTTTCCTGTTATCTTTTTGTTGGACATACTGTCTGTATTAAAATGATTAAAGCATCAAAACGAAAATCTTTTAAACAACTAAATATTTAAAAAATAAAATTTGTACACCACTCTTTCATTTGTATTTATTGTAATGTATGATTATGAAATTAATTGTGAAATTGCAACGTGCAACAAATTTAGAACACATGAAGGGTGCAGAGCAAATGCGCTCTCTCGACGCTATAAACAACGTTCTTTTTTAGCCAAATAATTACCTTACCCGCGTGTGTGTGTGTGTGTGTGTGTGTGTGTGTGTGTGTGTGTGTGTGTGTGTGTGTGTGTGTGTGTGTGTGTGTGTGTGTGTGTGTGTGTTAAACGGTGGGGACCTAAACCTGAATGTCCCCACACACATGGCAATATCCAAAATCCTGCATCTTCCTCTTCACAATACCCCATAGATTTTCTATGGGGTTAAGGTCAGGCGAGTTTGCTGGCCAATTAAGAACAGGGATATCATGGTCCTTAAACCAGGTACTGGTAGCTTTGGCACTGTGTGCAGGTGCCAAGTCCTGTTGGAAAATGAAATCTGCATCTCCATAAAGTTGGGCTCGAGAGACGAACTAATCATTTCTCTTTCCGGTATAAGGACTCGGACCCGATGACTCGAGAGACGAACTTCATTACTGTTTCTGGTACAATGTTGCACATGCGCGGTCAACACAAAATGAACGAATCACTCGCTGAGACACTCGTTACTCCCGAGTCATTTTAAAGATTCGTTCAAAAAGAATGAATCGTTCATGAATGACCCATCACTACTTCTCACTTTTCGCGTTTCGTCCATTTTCTCTGCTGCTAAAGAAACTCTTAAGTCTCTTAAAAGTCCTCCTCGCTACTCCTAAAATGTTGGACGTTAAGAGCTCTTTTAAGGGTTAAGATGCTTTATGAATTACTTTTTTCTTTACTAGGATCTTTTCTTTAATTTTAAGGGGAAACGCCCACATTTCGAAAAATTTTCTTAGAATTTTGTCACTAGGAGCAACTCTTTGCGCAAAGATTTTTCATGAATACGGGCCCATGCTGTGTAAAAACATCTGCTAAACATCTTAGAAAGAGCTGTTGTACATCCATTCTAAATCAAACACATCTTACAGACATCTTCTAGAGGTCTATATGACATCTGACAGCAGACGTCTCAGAGATGTAGGACAGATGAGCAAACAGCATCTGCCAGATGTCTTGTACGTAGATTAAAATTCAGACATCAAATAGATGTCTGCCAGATGTACGTGTGCTTTCAGGGTCTACATAAACGTGTCATATTCTCTAAAATAAAATATCATTTTTCTGGCTCCGTATTTGTTTAAAAAAGTCAGAAACAGGAAATCCTCCACGAGGTTAGGGCGTCTCATTTCAGTTCAGTTCTTGGACTTTTGAGGCTGCGTGCTTTGAAGGTTGCAGCCCCCGAATTGGGACACAGCTCTTGCGTTCGATCTTGAGTATTGGAACCAGACATTGACGGTTATTGATGATGTAGAGCGAGAACACAATACCGCTGAAGAACGCATAGAAACGGGTGTATTCTTCATTGCTAGAGATAACCCACAATTCTTTGCATCGACCAACATCTGTTATTTGAATAAACGGCAGCAGCTGCACATTCAATCAAATTTTTTTATTTTTAATTATGGTCTCTGTGTACTGTTGTTGCTGTTTCTGTGTACTGGATGCTCCTGTCACCAAAACAAATTCCTTGTATGTGCAAACATACTTGGCAATAAAGCTCTTTCTGATTCTGATTAATGATTTGTTTAACTCTTTTGACATTGTTTAGGATAGAAAGTAACCAACTTTTACCTCTTAAATCATGTAGAAATCATTTTAATTAATTTGACAGGTGTGCAAGCGCAACGTGTTGTCATAGCAACGTGGCACTTCCTGTTTCCTTTTCTGCCATTAGTCCTACGAAGGACGTCTTGTTAAAAAGTTGAGGATCCTCCGTATACCGCATCCTTAGAGAATGAGACCTCGGGAGGACACAAGGACGCAGCCTTCTGAAACAAGACACAGCTAACTATCGCAGTGAGCGGCAACTTTGACCCCAATTGCCTTTGACCTTTCACACATGACATGACAGGTAGTGATGTTACGTTCTGAGCCGAGGCTTCGGAGCGTGTGTCGAGAAATTCTGGAAACTTTCAGTGAAGCGCGTATCGAGGCTTGTATCGCTTTAGACCAATGACGTCATAGATGACGTCTGAAGCCAGTGGTTCAGTAAGCTGTTCGAATCTTGCCGCGACATTATTCTGTTAATAGTTGCAGTTTTTACAAAGATATATGATAATTATTATTTTGTTTTATTTTGTTTTGTAATGCTTGTCTGATGTCTATTTCGACATTTGCTCTTTGTGCCAGGCCACTTTTGTTCTCTGCCCAGTGAAACCAGACACTTTCCAGTTTTAGAATAATAATATTGCCCCTTCTGCCTATTATGACCAAATAATTGATTTACACATTTATTTCAAGCCAATACGTTAATTACACAGTTATGTTATACAATAATTATATTATATAACACCAGAAAATAAACATTATATTCTTATAACTAGATAAGTCTATGTGGAAATTGATTTTTTTTTCTTCACCGTTATTTCTAAGCCTTAACTGGCGCAAAATACAGTGCATCACAGACCACATCAGGCACATCTGTAATGTGTCTGCTTGTTTTACCCTCTTTGGCCACCAGATGGTATTGTGAGCAAATGAAGCCTCGAGAAATTAACCCTTTTGTGAACCACTTGGCTAAACAGCTTCAATGCTTCATGAGGCTTCATCTCGCCACCACTAATGACAGGTGCATTTAACTGCATCAATTTTTCAGATTTTTACTGATGATTTTCTGATTCAGGCCTTTCAGGACACTAATTATTGTCAAACTTTATAAAAAGAATTTGAAAGTCTGCTGAATTATATGCAATCTACTATTCTCAGTGTTTAGATTCTGCACTAAACTTCAGCAGAACATTTGAGATCACATTTACCTTTAAATGCTTATTTAGTCACTTATAAAATCACCACTTTTATTGTTTTCAATAACAACATAAACTCACATCAGACAGCATTCATTAGAAAGGACGAGCTTTAATTGGAATGTTCTTGCCTTTACATTTTTTATTTTCAAACCATCTTTAGTTTATGGAAACAAGCTTGTTAATACTGTCATTATTCCACTTTAGCTCATCATTATCATCGTCTTATTCATTTTTCAATAATGAAAGTAAAAGCAGGTGAGAATCTAAAACACCATGAGCAAAGAAAATCAAGATTATGGGATTTTTTTATTTTCCTTTAGTTACAAATGTTGAAGGACAGGAAAGTAGCAAAGTAGCAAAAGAATAACTTTGCTTTGTTTTGGAAGGCGTTTTTTCTTCCACAAAACTTTAAAAGAGAGACAGGATTCATCCAAACACACAGTTTAACATGTGATTTCTTTTACAGCACAATAATATTCAATCCAGTCCAGTTTTCATCATCAATAGCATCATGATCAGTTATTTTCCATAACATCACACCAGACTGAAGCTGTTTGATTTGTTTACATTGAGATAAAATAAAAAAAGTAAGAAACTCTGTTTCCAGCAGCCATCGACTGTTTTACTATCTGAGAGGACCAACAATAGAAAAGTAATCGTTGCTGCGTCTGCACCCAACCATCCACTGTGTGTGTGTGTGTTAAAGTATTTAAGACATGACTCCAAACACAGGATTGTGGCGGCAGATGCTGGGCCCAATCTCTTCGTAATCCTTCTTGGTGTGACAAACTTGGTAGAACTCCGGCTAAAAACAAACACACACACACACACACACACACACACACACACACACACACACACACACACACACACACACACACACACACACACACACACAGAGAGAAAGAGAGTTGAGAAAGTGTAGCACTATGAGACTAAATGAGGCTATAAGCAACTGTAGCTCTAACCAAAGCACAAATTTATCAAATGAACTATAATTAATACAAAACTTTTTATATAATTTCAGTAGAAAATGAATGAATCATGAATGACTCCTAAAAGGTTGACCGGAGATCAACGGCTCGGATCGGACAGAAATTACCAGAGATCGGACAGAAATGACCAGAGATCAACGGGCTCAGATCGGACCGAAATGACCAGAGATCAACGGCTCAGATCGGACCGAAATGACCAGAGATCAACGGCTCGGATCGGACAGAAATGACCAGAGATCAACGGCTCAGATCGGACCGAAATGACCAGAGATCAACGGCTCGGATCGGACAGAAATGACCAGAGATCAACGGCTCGGATCGGACAGAAATGACCAGAGATCAACGGCTCAGATCGGACAGAAATGACCAGAGATCAACGGCTCAGATCGGACAGAAATGACCAGAGATCAACGGCTCGGATCGGACAGAAATGACCAGAGATCAACGGCTCGGATCGGACAGAAATGACCACAGATCAGCGGCTCGGATCGGACAGAAATGACCAGAGATCAACAGCTCAGATCGGACCGAAATGACCAGAGATCAACGGCTCAGATCGGACCGAAATGACCAGAGATCAACGGCTCAGATCGGACCGAAATGACCAGAGATCAATGGATCAGACCGGACAGAAATGACCAGAGGTCAGCGGCTCAGATCGGACGGGACGGGAGAGGGTGGATATGTAGAGGTGTGTGACTCACAGTGGATGCCAGCATGGATCCTCCGAACCACACAGCGTATCTCTGCATGTGATGGGTGATGACCTGAACGTCGATTGGTTTAGGCTGTGAAAGAGACAGAGAAAGCAAACATTCAGCTGTGCTCCTCACTATCATCATCACACAAACACTAGTGTTCTTCTGTAAATGTGACCTTGAGTTTTCCTCCACTGAGTTCCTCGCTGAGTTTCAATCGAGCATCCACTGTTCTCTTCAAATCTCTCTGCATACGACGACCAAAGTCTCGGAACATGGTGGAACCGCCGGACAGAACGATGTTCTGAAAGAGAGAAAGGCCGTTAAAAACACTATTACACATCGCATTGGAATACTTGATTCTGATGGGCTAGTCACGACATTCCAAGGTCAGTTATTCCCCAATAACAACCACTCAACACCAATAATTTACAAACGATCGTGTTAGGGCTAAACAATTAATTGCATTTGCGAATAAATCGCAATGTGATAAAACCTGATTTTCTAACCGCAAAGACTGCGATTAATTATAGGGATGTACAGTTTGATCCGGCCCTGCTCGTAGCGGACCAGTACCATCTCAAAAGCATAAAAAGTGCATGGAAAATGCACGGCATGTGGCTTTCTCCAAAGGTGCTCTGGACGTAAGCTTGCTCTCTCGTGGTGACTGCCTGCGCGCAAGTGAAGAGAGCGTTGCGTCGCTCTCTATTTAAGAGCGCTTCCATCACGTCTGCATTTAAAATAATGAATTTGTACATTGACCTGTTGTACAATGGTGTCAGGCTCGACAGAACATGGCACTGTGGAAACTTTAGTGTAAAAGAGGAACAGCTTGTCAGTTGAGTGGGACTATTATGGCTTTACTTATTTATTTAAAGATTGTCTCGTAAGTTAACAGACAGTGTTTAAGTACAATCAACATGTTTATCATACGTTTATTACAGTGACTCTGGATTTACAAATTACTGAGTGTGACAAAGCCACAGTTTTGTTTTATATTTACGTAATCTGCACTTTAGTTTCTGTGATTAATGACTTTCATGTTATACCAAGCTTATTTGTCAGTGCTTTATGTCAAGATAATTATTACATGTTTACATGGCTAGAAATTGAACAAATCATTCACTATATTCAATTGTATTGTCATTTTCTTCAGGCCTGCGCAAGTTTTTTTTAAGTGCACCACATGACGCCTATGGAGCAGCAGCTAATCACATGACAATCATTTTGACAACAGGAAAATGTGAAAAATATGGATTTTGGTCGAATTTGAGATTTTCATAAAAAATAAACACATTGCCCTCGTCTCGCGATCCCAATGCTTTAAGTCGTAATTAAACATCTAAAATGATCTTCACTTGTCTACGTTTTCTGAGAGGAGCACCTTCCTAAGTCTTTCCTAACGGGTGTCCATCGTAAGCAAAGCGCTTGCGCGTCTGAAGTTGGTTTTAAAACATGCAGGATTGAGAAAATAAAGTGAGAGACTGATGTTAAGAGAGTTATTAAGAGAGATAAAGTGCAGGACCTGATTTATGCGAGTTATAAGAGCTCCAAAAAAAAAAAAAAGAGTTATTAAGAGCTTTCATAAAAATGAAAGGTCAAAAAGCAGATACAAGCAATACTAAAGTAATCCGCGCGGCTCCTGACGACATATTAATGTATTATGAAGCAAATTGATCGATCTCTAAAATAATGATTAAATATCATCTGGGCAATTCCAACGTTATGGACGTGACATTTTGCGTTATGGACGTGACATGAAAATGCTCAGAGAATGAATTTGTTACAAATATATTGAACCATCCGTTTATATTTTACTAAACCCTTGTTGATACGAGTCTAAACATAAAAAAGTCAGTCTATGAACAAATTTTCTATTTTAAAAAATGGAAATAATCATGCGTTATATGGATGTGACAAAAAAAGGACGCGTTTTTTGGGAGACGACAAACTTTGTAGGATTTCTGTGAAATAAAATGCACAATCCTAAAGCAATAATACACAATTAATGGAGAAGGGATGCCTCTTTATAGAACATAAAATCGTTTTTTATTTTTAATTTTCACGTGTCCATTATGAGGAATATGTAGCGTTATGGATGTGACAATCCTGAAAATGGCACTTACCTGACTATGAAAAATCATGCACTAAAAATAAAACAAATGCTTTACAAATTTGAAGAGAGACCTCACATGGGTATTTGAACCACCAAATGTTAAAGGTGTGATGAAGTGGTGTTGTTTATTGTTTTATACTGTTGTACGAGGTCTACTTATGACGTTCGCATGGTTTTTACATTCAAAATCATCAAAATCAATAAGTAATAGGCTATTTTCTACCCAGGCTTTGAGGCCGGCTCTGCAAACGCTCGGTTTTAATGGGCGTGCCGCATTGAAGACTTTATAAGTAAACGCCCACCGCTTTGATTGGATAGCAGTTTGCGTAGTTGGAGCCTTCTGTGAATTTGGTTCGAGACGTAACGTTCACAGTTTTTGCAGGGCATTAGTATTATCTGGAGACCTCCTGTGATTTATAAATGACCTCCCCACATCTGTATTTCATGTGACGCATTCGCGGATGTGATGGCAAGGCTTTGCGTATAGTTTGTATAGCCTATAGTTGTATTGCGTTTAATGATATATGACCGTACCTGTCAGCATTTGAGACCCGTGATCACCGCGATCACAGGTCTCAAATGTACGAGAGTTTCCATGAGAAATAAACAAACGGAAGACTCCCGGTAACTTATGGATATCACCCAGCACCCGAAATAATACCTAAACACTTCAAACAGCCTCCATTATTCGCAAACGGTGGATAAAACCTTGAAAAATGATATATGAGCCCGCCAAATCACAGAGATCCCGATTCGCACGGGCTTAAGATCACAGACAACCTCTGCGTAGATCAAGCGATCAATAACAAAGCAATAGTGATGCATAGTACAAAAATGTTTTACTCACATAAGATTGCTGCGCCATTCCTATCAGATCCAATATGGACGGCACAGCACTGCTTTTTAATTTTAGTCTCTCTACAAATCCAGTGCCTTGTTCACGAAGGAATCCTCGGAGAAATGAAACGAACAAATGCTCCATGTTTTTCCCACATGAGCTGGAACGTCTTTAAAAATAAACTTTAACCCCGCATTCCTAATATCGGAATCCGAAGGAAGGTTATGCAGCGACTGTATTCTTAACAACCTGGGATGGCACAATATTTAGCTATCTTTAACGGCATGTTTCTTTATTGCTTGCTCGCTCTATCTGGTTCCGCGCCACTGGTTCTGTCATGCGCGAACCAGTGGGCGGGGCTAGAGAAGTATTCGTTGATATTCTTTCTGTGGAGGCGGTGTTCGTAATCTCAGTAACAAGGGCGTTTTCAGTTCTGACACTTACATGATGTTCGCGTGAATACGATTCCCTCTTATATAACAAAAGCTCGGGTTAAAATTGTGATTTTAATTCATCGCCCCTTTAATATCTGTGCTGTTACCAAAGTAAAAACCGTTGGTAAAAACTTTATTTTTTCATGGTAAGGTTGACATTTTCACGGAATTGCCCATCTGTAAACTACAGCTTCTGCGATTGAAACTTCAGACGAATATCAATCGCACCCAGGTGCCTTACTCATTTAGAAGGGCAGAGCTCTGGAAGTGGAAATTCCAAAGGGAGACTGGCAATTGTCTCTCATACATAGCCGTTTCCATCACACGAGTGAACTGAATAATAAATATCAACGCCATTTTCTCTTTGACAGATTGACTTGCGCTCGTCCCTTTCAGCAATGCTTTTCACAGGCGCAAACATGACGTTTAGGACGCAGGATTCTGTTAACTGTTCTCTTGATTCTGGTTGGCCAAACGAATCCAGGTGCTGGACCAAAGACGTTTCAGACGCTCGAGAGTAGACCCCACTCCATAGAAAAATAAACTCAAATAAATGACCTATTTTTGATTCAAAACTGGCGAATTTCGCAGAAAAGCGACTAGTTTGCAGGTAGGAATATTTCAAATCAATGTCCAATAATTTACTCATGAGGTAAGCAGCCATGTATTAAGGGGGATAATGTATAGCTGGCCGGTTGTTAACGCTCCTCCACTGTCATGGTTTATTCTGGCTGTACATAATGTCTGGCATATCATCCGGTGTGTGTGTCTGACCTTATAGAGCGGACGGCGGACATCAATTGGACAGTTCTGAATGACCTCATCGACTACTTCTGAGATGGGCTGAGTGAAGTCAGGATTAGCAAACTGAAGGAAGAAACAGAGCGTGTCACATCAATACTGTGTGTGTGTGTGTGTGTGTGTGTGTGTGTGTGCGTGTGCGTGTGCGTGTGTGTGTGTGTGTGTGTGTGTGTGTGTGTGTGTGAGAACAGACCTCAGGATGAAAGAAGATTTCTGGTCCCAGGAATCGCTCGTACCCCACATCAATGGTGAACTCTTTCTTGCTGATAGCGTTGATCCCAGTGTACTGTTTGATCCATTTAGATCCATCTGTGTCGTATTTATTAAACTCTTTCACCAGGTCGGGACACACGTAACTGAAACGCTCCTAAAACACGCACACACATTTGACATTTATGTATCTGGCAGACTTTTTTATCCAAAGCGATTTAAACAAACACTCACCTTAACAGCTTTCGCCGTCTCCAGCGATTGTTCTGGCGGGATGCCCACCTCTCGTTCCCTCAGTAACTGCTGTGTGAAATATGTGATGTCCCGCCCCGCAATGGGAATGTGTTTAATACAGCTGCCAATCACGTAGCCTTCCGCCTGTCAACCAATCAAAACACTAGATTACACCGAAACTCTACATAAACATCCATGTGATCACAAATCATTTCTATCACTTTGGCAGGTCTGAAATCTTTTGTAAAAGTAACCAGCTAACTCATTTTAGCACAGTGGGTGCTTGACAGGCGAGTAAGCGGTCCTTCATCTCTGCATGTGGTTTTAGAGCCTTTCAAGCATGTTCCTGTTAAATTTTGATTGGATTCATATATGGTGTAAGGGGAGTGTGTGTGTGTGTGTGTGTGTGTGTGTGTGTGTGTGTGTGTGTGTGTGTGAGACTCACCACTGGAATGACGTGTGTAACCCCATCACCGCTGTCAATGACGGTTCCTGTAAGTGTTCTCTCCCCCACCTGACGGGATGTCCACGACGCCGCCAACGCCAAAACAGCCTGACAAACACACGTCACCATAATATGAGGGTTAAAGAAAACAATATACTGTTTGTTCACTATAAAAAGCTTTGTCTATGGAAAGACCCCATAGACATAAAAACCCAATGTGTGTGCGTGTGTGTGTGTGTGTGTGTGTGTGTGTGTACCTGCACAGCAATGTACAGGCCTGGCACATTAAAGGACTCAAACATGATCTCGGCCGTGTATTCACGGTTTTCTGGCGTGTTTAACGGTGGTTCAGTCTGCAGGAGGGAAATGAACTGATCTTATTTACAGAATATGACACTCAGCACACAACACAATCTTTCTGTACAGTGTGAAAAAGATACTTCTTCTTATAAAATGACACAATCATGAGATGAGATTGTATTGATGGCAGTTTTCACTCACCAGCAGGAAGTAATGATCTTCAGGTTCAGCCCTCAAGTACTTAAAGATCACCTGCTCCATAAATCTCTCCATCAGATCCCAGTCCTCAACAATTCCATGTCTTATTGGCCACTGGAGAAAAAACAAAAAGACACTGTGATGAGAGAGACCCACTGCTCAAATATAACACACACAAGGCAATAATTCACAATTAATTTACAAATATCACATCCACTGCATTCTTTTGGAGATCCAAACAGATCTTTAAACAAATTCATAGTATGGTTCTAAAAACAAAAACTTTGCATTTTGACTGAGCAACAAGTGTTATATTTGTTGCTGAGTGTAAACATGAATGTACATTTGAAGATGCTTCACTCACTTTGGTGGCATAATTGGGTTTATCAATGGCCTCGTCTCCGATGAAGAAGTCAAGGTCATCCACACCCTTCATCATCCTCCTCTGCGCTTGATCTCCCACCTTTGCAGACTCTTTAATGGCTATGCCTGATGAAAATGTGTGTGAGCAGTTTAGGGTTTCCAAACACTTTCACCAAATCATTCAGATCACTAATCCAGTTCATGAGCACTGAACAAAGATTTTAAAGGATTATTATAGACAGCTGAACACTTACATGATGGAATGATGAACTGTGGTTCTGTGTTTCCTGCATATCCCAGTTTAGTGTACCTGCAACACAAACACACAATGTCTTTCTACATTCATTTAACTTGTGCACTATACACGGAACATCACTAAACAAACACGCCGAAGTAAAGCTGGTTGTGTGCGTGCGTGCGTGTCACACTAGAGACAACACACAAATCCAAACAAAAACTTCCTAAACGTGCACTGAGAGATGTAGCTTACTTCTGGAGAAAAATCTGACCCGCATTAACACACACAGACACACAGAAGACTCTTGGCACACTTCAGTCTCATTATCATCAAAGCATGTTACATATGACAATAAAAAGACATTCATGTCTAAACATTAAAGAGCAAACGTCCGGCATCACATGTTATGACCGTTGTGATTCATCTTTAAAAACTGCCCATCAACATTTTTATTATTTCTGGAAAATAATAAACAATTATTCGTGTTTTTCTACGTTTGCCCATATAAGGCCGCAGAAAAAAATACGGAAGTGCAGTAGCAGGAAGCATTTGTGCGCATGCGCGAAGCACAAAACGTCTTCATTTCACTGCTCATCAAACTTAATTTGCTTTCGATTGTCCTTTATGTTAAACGCAGCAAATGGCTGTAAATTCATTACATGATGATGCTCGTTGGTGGAGCTTACAACGCGGATTTGTAAAGAGCTGCTCGATGGACTGCAGATGTATCGCTCCACCCATCACCAAACAATCACCTCAAACTGATTAACAATTACATTTCAGAACAAATACTGCACGTCTGTGTGTTGAAGCAGCAAATCCAAAAAGGAAACAAAACAAGTAACAAAAAAGAACCAGAACTAGATAGACATTTGAAGCATCTGAACAGGAGTATGTGTGCGAGCACGGAGCTTTGGGTCAACGAGAGAAAGTTAAATGAGATACGGGACAAATACTCACCCGGTGCCACAATCCACAACGCATGCCGGTAACCGTGCGGCCATCTCGAGCGGGTTAAAGCGCCGGTGAGCTCCGGGGTCCGAGTGAAGTGATCAGACGGTCAGGATGTGTGCGAGCCGAGGCGGAACCCGGAAGCGCGAGGGGAAGCGAGTTTCCACTTCCGCATTCATGCACAGACTAGAGAAGTCCTCATTATAGAAATTGAGCGACTGTTTGGCTAAAAACTTTAACACGGCATCACTCGCACTATCTTTCACTTCACTTTTTGCCAAATTTATTTTACATACGGTATTGCGTCAATACACACGCACACCGTGATGAGAAAATATATGAGACAGTTATGCTGTCAATGATGATAAATGTACTGTACACAATAAAATAATTAATCAGGTTGTCGTATATTAATGCATTAACAAACAGACAAAAATATTCTTCTTTAATTCATATTACAATAACAATAAACGTCAAGATCGTTTTTAAATAAACATCTCAAAGGCACGAGGTTCTCCAGCAGGCGGCGCTCGTGCTGAATGACTGACACAAATCTGCGTCTAACATCCACAATTACCATCAGTTATGTAAACATAAAACAAAGAGTTTTCATTTTATTCACACGCTTTTTCATTAACATGTTATTATCGCCACATTGGCTTTTTTGCCATTTTATGTGTTGTTTTACCATCAAAGATTTTTGACTCATGTGTTCATATCAAATCACACTCACCAATAAAAAACACCTTTATTATTCCTTCATTTTACATTAAAACTTTTAATGCCAATTATATTAATATGTCCTATTATGTAATTGATAATAACTATATTTAACTTTAAACATCTAAATAATATAGCAAATATGTATTTAAGTTTTACATTTAGTTTTAAATTATTTCATTATAAATACTCTTAAGTGTAGTAAATAATGATTTTTTCATGAATGAAACACTCTTTTTTTCTTTAAAACTATGAAAGAGTTGGTATTGATTTATATGTTGCCTTTTGGGCAGATTATCCAGAAGTATCGTCTGCGTTATCCATGCTGTGCAGATGAATGATACCCGGATTTACATCAGCACTCAATCCAATGTTAGGGTATATCTACATTGTACATTGATTATTGATGATTATTGATTATTGTAATTCACTTTTTGCAGGTTTACCTGCAATTTGATCAAGAGACTGCAATATAAACAAAATTCAGCTTCTCGTGTTTTAACGTCCACGTCATCTCGCAATCACATTCTCAACATTTCTCAACTACACTTGCTTCCAGTCCAATCACGTATTGATTTTCAAGTTCTTCTCTTAACTTTTAAAGCTGTTCATGGGCTGGTCCCCATGGCTCCCTTCTCGGTCTCTCCACTCTGCGGCTTCCTCTGTACCAGAGCATGTGAGCGGAGCTGAGCAGTGAGAATTTCCGCTCCCCGCTCACGTGGGTGTTCGCGCCCCCCGCTCCACCGCTCAAAGTCGCACCAGACCACTCCGCTCAATTCCGCTCCCCGCTCAGCTACAATTTCATCCCACTCCGGTGAAATCGCTCCACGCTCGCTCAAATTAAAAATTCCTCTGCATGCCTAACACCTGCCGTTTTCAACCGAAGCCTTACCCCTCGTTTACACTGCACGCATCTGCGGCACGTTACGGCTCCGACGCGGCTACCGGAACTGATCGCGGTCATTCTAGTCTATGCTTCAGCTGCGATCGGTGCCTCGATCCTCTTCAGGGGAAGCTGGAATTCAAAATACGTGTTCAGCGCTTCACGTGAACCTATGTGCATCACGCATCATGTCAAAATACGTGCCTGCTGCAGACGCGTCGAAAAGGTTTATGATAAAAGAGACGCTCGCGTTCAGAAGACACTGCATTAACACTTAACTCTGATTACACATGAGACTAAGCAAGTATCTAGCAAACGCGAGCGTCTCTTTTATTAAAAACCCTTTCAATGCGTCTGCAGCAGGCACGTATTTTGACATGACGCGACACACACATGACTGGCTAAATACATGTTTTCCCGAGCTTCGCATTACTGCTTCCCCTGAAGAGGAGTCACGGATCGCCACTGCTATGCTTGTGTTTACACCAGACATCTCTCCTTCACAACGAACGATTTTTGAAGTGTAGGCTGACAGTTTTGTTAATTGTTGAAGGCACAGGTGAATTCTGGGTGGATTTGTGCATGCCCTAGACTCGTGGTGTGAGCGGTATTGGAGCGGAACCGGAGCGAGACAGAGCGATCGCTCCGGCCTTTGGATAAAAACCCACTCCGCGCTCCGACTATATTTCGCTCGCTCCGCTCCCCGCTCCGCTCACATGCTCTGCTCTGTACCAGCCTCCTTGTAAACTTAAAACTATGGGAGGGAGGTCATTTACTTCTGTTGCTCCTAGTGTCGTGATCCTGATCACTTCGGGGCTTTGTTGTCCTATGTGGGTGTGTTTGTGTTGTTCTGTCGTGCACATGGCACTTTGTTTTGACAGCTCGCCATGTGCTCGTTGTCTGCGTTACTCACCCCGCCCCCTGTGTTCTCCCATTCATCCTTTTCTCTCTCAACAGTTTCTTATTACCTCATCACCCTCGCACCTGTACCCGCTCCCTGTAAATTAGGTTCCCTCTTTATTCCCTGCTGTTCTCTTGTCCCGTGTCAGACCGTTGTGTTCTGACACAGTTCTGACTGCCTTGTTTAGTTTAAACTTCTTGTCTAGTTTAAACTCTGATCTCGTCACTCCAGTGATATAGCCTCTGTCCCTCATCTGCCCAGTCCCCGTTGGTGCCCCGGATCTCCTGCTAGTGACACCTCAGATTCTCTACTCGTGAGTCTACGATGGGTCGAGTCCTCTCCCCGTGGATTTCTCCCCCCGTGGGTTAAGTTCTCTCCTCGTGAGTCTACGACGGGGTGAGACCTCTCCCCGTGGATTTCTTCCCCCATAGGTTGTTCTCTCCTCGTGAGTCTACGACGGGGTGAGACCTCTCCCCGTGGATTTCTTCCCCCATAGGTTGTTCTCTCCTCGTGAGTCTACGACGGGGTGAGACCTCTCCCCGTGGATTTCTTCCCCCATAGGTTGTTCTCTCCTCGTGAGTCTACGACGGGGTGAGACCTCTCCCCATGGATTTCTCCCCCGTGGGTTAGGTTCTCTCCTCGTGAGTTTACGACGGGGTGAGACCTTTCCCCGTGGATTTCTCCCTCCATGAGTTGTTCTCTCCTCGTGAGTCTACGACGGGGTGAGACCTCTCCCTGTGGATTTCTCCCCCCGTGGGTTAAGTTCTCTCCTCGTGAGTCTACGACGGGTCGAGTCCTCTCTCCGTGGATTTCTCTGCCCGTGGGTTAAGTTCTCTCCTTGTGAGTCTACGATGGATCGAGTCCTCTCCCTGTGGATTATTCCGCTGCTGGTGTCACCCAAGGACTGTGAACTTTTTTGTTGTTTTTTGTTATTGTTTTTGGACATAAACATTTGAGTCTCCACCTCCGTGTGTCATGACTGTCAGGGAAACTCAAGAGTCAAAAGCAGGTTTAACATATTTATTAAGCATCTCACAGAAAATACCACAGTCAACAAAGAAAAAAGGCCTCCTAGCGGCTCCAATAGGACACACCCTCTGCAGAGGAAGAGATCCCGGCTAGAGTCAGGGGATAACTGGGCTATAAGGCTCGATCGCTCGGCCACAATAACTGGGGAAAATGTGGCAGTATCCAGTGAGAAAAATCACAGACATTCACGAGGCACCATTGCGTGCCGCTCACTCACCGCAGACAATCCGTAAACAGGGCCAGAGAATTCTCTGGGCAAGATTCCGAAAAGAGTCAAACAGAATGGTAATCCACAACGGTCAAGTCCAATATCCGCTCTGACAGAGTCCGAGAGTCCACTGGGTGAGATCCCAAAAGAAATAACAAAAAGGTAATCCACAACTGGTTGTCCAATAATCCAGTAGGCAGAGCCAGACGAATATCACTGGAGAGCTCACAATAATCCACAAGAAAAGCTCGAAAAGTCACAAGGCTGGGTTAGCAGAACATCTCTGCAGTCCTCCAGACTGCGAAGGAAATCCACAGGACAAAACGTCCTCTTGACCAACCGAAAACCGAATTTGGATAATCCGCAAGACCGACAGGGAAAATACAATTGGATGAAATCCACTAGACCGACAGGAATATGTACTTGGATGAGATCCACTAGACTGACAGGAACATGTACTTGGGTGAGATCCACTAGACCAACATGAACATGTACTTGGGTAAGATCCACTAGACTGACAGGAGAAGCATACCGGAGGAAGTCCTAAAGACTGGCGAGCAGTCCCTCGGGAGGCAGAAGGGGAAATCCTCCAGATCCGTCAACCCAGCCAGATGGGAGACCAGTTTCCCTGAAGCAAGGGAGACGCAGACAAGAGGAAGACACCATGTGGCAAACACAGCTCTGGAACCTAGACGAAAAAGGGTGATTAACACAACGCCCAAGATAATACGACCGGTAGGTTGCGAGAATTAACACTGACGATCTGACAATGGACGGAGGAACATGCGGATATAAGAAGGGAAAAGAATCAAGAGCGAAGATGAGAAACCAGGGGGGAGAGAGAAAAAACCAAAGCCAACCCAGGTGAGAAGAGTGAAACAATAATGAGGTAATCAGCGCAGACACATGAGGGTGGGGTAGTCAAGGAGACACCGAGCACAAGGTGAGCTGTCAAACTGCACCATGTGCTCAACAGGAAACAAAACAAACAAGTGCTCAGACCCGAGACCCAACACATGACACATAGGTTGTGGAATTCTTTGCTGCCTTCTATTCTAAATGCTCCATCTTTTGTTTGTTTTAAGAGTTTAACTGTCTTTTTAGTGAAGCTTTTAGCTGCTTACTATGGAGTTGTGTTTTACGGTTTTATTGTGATATTATGTTGTTGTAGCATCTTGAGTGTAAGAAAGGTGCATTATAAATAAAATAGTTTTAATTTTTTTATTATTGATAGAAGATAAAATGATAGAACGACAGAAACATCAGTGGTCTGAATTTACAGAATAAACAGGGCTGCGTTTCCCGATAACGTTGTCCCGCACCCTCACAGCCATACGTTTTCTGCGTTAACCAGCTACATTAAATGGCTGTTTGGCTTCACTTGTTTTTGAAAGGGTCATTTATATTCTCATAGTTTGCCGTCGTGTGTTAATGTTCTCCACGATCTGTGTTGATTCACATTGTGGCGTAGCCACAAATGGGAAGACAAGTACATGTTGCTATATGTTAAAAGCACTAATTTGATTGATTAGTTGTATTTTCCCCATATGATCTGCGTTTGCCTTTTCATGAAGTGTTTGACCTATTTTTCGCTCTCGCGAGACTTACCCGTGACCCTGATCACGTGAGGATATAGCGGAAGTTACTGGGGTTGGTGGAGGATAAAGAGCGTGGCACAGATGGATGATCAGGAATGTTTTTTTTCTGGTCCTAGAGATCGCCAAGGAGACGCTTACTCATTCATTGCTACCCGGGTAGTTGTTGTTAATCTGAATTATAAAAGGAACTGTCATATGTATGTATGTTTTTGAGGTCACGCTGGGTTTGATGATTTGCGTCTTGTTGTGAGGCATAATACATATAATATTTTTAGCGGAACAGTGTCCCTATCTTTTTTTGTTTGTATTTACTCTTGTGTTTATTATTACCAGGAGTGTTACAACATTATTTGCGTAAATCACTCATTTGTGTATAGGGATAAGCAGGGACGGATTATGACTTCAAAGGGCCCCGGGGCCAGTTACCTCCAAGGCCCCCCCACACAATTTTTCTGTTCTTTCCCTTTATAACTGCACATTAACAGTTATAGAAAGTGAAAGTTAAGATAATAATGAATATTAAAACCTTTTTTGCTCTGCGTCAAATGCCTGCGCTACATTAAAAATGATCTGTACAGGGTTTATAGAAATCTAATATTAGCTCACAGCGAAAAATCAACAATGGACCAAATTAAGGCATATGAAACACATGTCTATAATTAACTGCCAAATATACACGTATTTAATGTATCACATAAATAAAAAATGATTTCTCACCATAAAATGCCCCTGACACACGTCTGTAAACATCATCAAGCAAAAGATTAAGAAAATGCAATTTGAATGTGCTTTAATTTAATTAATTAAGTATTTTTTTTATAATATAATTTTAATTTAATAAGTTAAAGTAACATAAAAACATATGTTGCCATGATTTGTTGATCATATCATTTTTTACAGGGTATCAACAGAGGCCTTGTAAAGGCTATGGGACGCATATATTAAACATAGATAAACATTTGTTTTCATTGTTGTTGGGTTTTCTGTGCCAAACTGGATGGCACAACCTTGAAGCCCAGGGCCCCCTCGGGCTCATGGTAGTCAAGGGCCCCTGGGCACTGGCCCCATTGGCCCGGTAAGTAATCCATCCCTGGGGGTAAGTGTCCCATCCAGAATGCCAATCACTCGTGGGACACCCGCAATGGCATAGAAGCCTTGATGTGCCTCCATCACGTCGTGCCTGGCGAAAGGCATACGTATGTAATCGGTGGCATGACGGAGCAGGATGTTTGTCACTGAGTGAACGCACCGCCACACCGAGGTCTTTCTTAGCCCATATTCATCCCCAAACACCTCCAGAAAATTCCCCGCGGCATAAAAACGAAGAGCCGCCATGCAGCAGCTGATTTTCGGGGCTGAGGGGGTAGCTCCGTCGAGTTTGTCTCGACAAAGTTGGGCCAACAAGATGCAAGAGCTGCAGAATTTGCTCCCGTGGCAGGCTACATTTGTGTAGAATTTTCTCTTCTGACATGGTAGCCAGGGCACTAAAATGTTCTCTAATGAAATTGTGCAAATACACTAACTGGCTCCGCGGCCAGCGCCGTCTTTGATTTAAGACAACTATTCGCTGTCTCACTGCCATAGTTTGACCAAACTCCCCATAACATTCATTCCCTTTATATAGACTACGCCTTTCCTGTCAAGTGGTTTGCCAGCTGATGTGCCTTGGGATAATAGGCTGTAATTAAAAACGCTAACAACCATCAGTGTATGGCAATTTTATTCATGAAAACTCTTCAATAGCCTACACTGAGTGTATTAAACCTGAGTATTTTATTTGTAAAATTAAAACTAAGTTAAAGCAAAAGTGTAAATGTAATACTAAATAGAATTGTATATTACATTTTATATGTGAAATTAAACTGCGATGTAGAAAAGCTTTTTGCATAGTGGTATGAAATATTAAAGGCGATAAGGTATAGCTTAACTAAGAAGGTTTCGGGAAACATATATTAACGATAAGGTACAGCTTAAGGTATAACTTAAGAACGACGTAGCGTTAAGAAGGTTTCGGGAAACGCAGCCCAGGTGTGTTATTGTAGAGGAATGATCTCTAATGTCTGTCTGTCTGTAAGTAAATGTTTGTGCTTGTAAAACACACAATAAGCTGCATGGCCTGAATCACTAATTAAACATGTTCAAATTCTTCCATGGCATCTTAAGCCTCAGAAATGTGCCTTTTCGAAATATTCATAATAAATGCTTCCTTATGAGTCTTTCTCTCACTTTGACTTAAAAGGTTTGATGGCTTTCTTGTTTTCACTAAGAAATCTGTACTAAGTTCATTAATTTTATTTATACTGTACGTTTGTTTGTATAAATACATTTATTGTCACAGATCTTGGGGGAGAGAAGAACCCAGATGCAGGCAAGATTTTAATGATAAATACAAAAGACAGAAACAAAACACCCACGAGGGGGTAAACGACAAGGTGACAAAATAATAATACAAACACCAGGACCAAGGCTAACTAAACACTAAACTAGACAATACTTAGACAAAGACTAAACTAAACACTTACTAAGACAGGGGAAACAGGAACACAGCAAACAGGGAGCACATGGACCATAAGGCTGACATCAAATACAGGTAAGCACGACAAACGTACAATGACCGAGCACAGGACAATGAAACAAGAGGGCATATATAGGCAAGACAAACGAGGGATAATGACACAGGGCAGGTGGGAAACATTAGACACGGCAGAGAAGCAATACATGAAACGAGAGGGGCGGGGCCAATGACGAGACATGAGAAAACACATGAGATGTACAAACGTAAACAACTCATGGCTTTCTCACATAAAACCTAAGGCTTTGTCATGGCTCTGCCACAGGACCAAGAAAACATGACTAACAGAGGCAGAGCCATGACATTTATACATTATTTATATGTTAAATTCCTTTATTACATGGCTCATTTGAATGCTTGATTCTGATTAGCCAGTCGCGACATTCAAAGGCCGCTCAAAACTAATAACACCCTGTAACCCGGATGCTGCAAATCATTTTGAGATGGGCAGTTTAATATTACACAAAAATTAATTATAAATATGTCTTTTAATAACATACATGACATTATATTTACAAATGAATCAACCAATTTGTTCGTGACGTTCGAACGTCGTTTCTTACCTTAAAACCAAAAGTAAGCGGCTTTTCCCTTACGGAAGGTCTGCATTCGGTAAAAATGAGTTAATAAAATATTTCAAATTCACATTTCATGTCCAGTTTTTTCTCATGTGGCAAGTAGCCGTGTAATAAACGGGATAATGTACAAGCAGCCGGCTGTTATCGCCAAATAAGCCCCTTCAGTGTGACACAAGACCCTCTGCTTCGTGTCGGGTCCTGATCACACTGTCGGGGCTTATTTCTGCCATAACAACGATTATTCTTTATCATGATTTATGATGATTCTTATGATGATCTGATGTGTGGAGGTGTGGAAGTTCCTAACGTTAAAGGAATAGTTCACCCAAAAATGAAAATTCTCCCTCAAGTTGTTCCAAACCTGTACAAATTTCTTTGTTCTGTTGAACACAAAGAATGATATTTTGAAGAATGTTAGCAACTGACAGTTCTGGGACATTATTGACTACCATATAGAAAAAACAAAAATGGTATTCAAAGGTGCCCCAGAACTGTTTGCATTCCTAAATACTTAAAAATATCTTCTTTTGTGTTAAACAAAACAAAACAAAAATGTTTTAATTCTATTATGGTATACCCAGAAATGTCAGTTGCTTGGAACAACTTAACAGGGGCAGTTGTGGCCTGATGGTTAGAGAGTCGGACTCGTGACCAGAACGTTGCCGGTTTGATTCCCAGGGCCGGTGGGTAACGACTGAGGTGCCCCTAGTTCACCATATTTGACTAATAGGTCACATTCACTTCACTTAAGGGTGAGTAAATCATGACAGAATTTTCATTTTGGGTGAACTATCCCTTACTGTGTGGACCACCGTGTGCTTCACTCCACATGTGTTTATTTGTTTAAACAGATCTCAAAGAAGAAAACATTGTTGCTAACATCTGATCACTTTGTTTTCTTGTTCATAGTTTTACCCAAACCCACCCTGCAGGCGTTCATTTTCAAGTGCTGTTGAATGTGTTGAAGTTGTTGGACTGTGAGTCAGGGTCATGTTCCACCTCAAATAATAAAGAGGATCGTTTTAAGACTAATATGACCTCTGTTTTAACAGATTTTTACATTGTGACATTTAAAAGTGATAATAAATAGATATGTTGTATTATACTAAATACTTGACAAATTGGGAAAATGAACATAAAAAATTGTCATCCTAAAAGGCTTCACTTTATTTGATTTCAGAGATAGATATGACCAGAATGTTTCTAATAGGTTTAATAAACTTCACCAAAGGATTGGGGTTAGGTGTTCTGTGTACAGAAGACTAAGCGATATCTCATTATATTTGTTTTACAACTCTGGTGTTTTTTTTGGATTAGGGTTAGAGACCACTTACATTAACAGAAAGTCATTTACAGCCTTCACATGAGTTAGTGACTAGGAAATGTTTATGATTTTTATCTATGAAATTGCATCTACACACGTTTCATAGATAAATTGGCATTTTCTGCATGGACTAAAAGTACAAAATATGTCCCCAACTAGAGTCCCCGCAGTGAATCTCGGCCATTTACATCCATGACTGAAGTCTTGATAACTGAATTAATAAAATCAGCTTGAGAAAGTCTGTGCAGCTGTAGTAAGAATTTATGAAATGAATGGGCTGTTGTGATGTTTACCAGTATATCACAAATATACTCTCAAGATTAACACCATTGTTATTTAAATACATAGAACATAGGATGAAAATGTAAGCAAAACATCAAAAAGTTCAATGAAACATCAGCATTGAGGTGGAGACTCTGTTTAGCAGTAAACATGTGTGATCTGATATGTTCTGACATGTTTTACTACCCTTCTCATCCTCGCGCTGAATCTATACCAAAAAAGTTAGGGTTACACAAGCATGCTTACCATCTCTTATGATGCATTACTTGTTTTTACCTATAGGTTAGGTTAAAATGTGTATAATACATGTATTTTTGCACTGCTTGTTGAGTTTTGTTGTATCTAAATTTGGTCACATAATAACCCATGTCACAGGTGTGAAACTCAGTTCTGCAGTGTCCTGCAGAGCCAACCAGTTCCAAAACACCTGCTCCAGCAAACCAAGCTCTCCAGGTTGGCTAGAAACCTCCAGCCAGGTGTGTTTGATAAACTGCCAGACAGCGGACCTCCGGGAACTGAGTTTGACACCTCTGATCATGTGGAGACAATGATGATGTCACTCATATAATATGTGCTCTGTTTATTCTGACCTCCGTCTAGGTGATTCATTGCTGAACATCATTGGCTGTAGTGGCTTTCTTGTTTTTACTTTATCTTTACATCTGGTAAAGACATTCTTAAATGTGTACAGTGTCTGTAAGAGATTGTGTAATCACACACACACACACACACACACACACACACACACACACACACAGGGTCTGTCGAGAAACACCCTCGCCTTCCAAAGGTGCCTCACGTGACTAATGGTTCCACCTCAAATAGTGGCACGGCACCATGTATGGGCCTGTTCTGTTCATGCTCTGGTCTTCATTTGTTTAACTCTAATCATTAACTCGGACTTGAGCTGAAGCTTTCAAACATAACTGCAATTCAACTCGAAGAGGAAGAACTCCAGTCTGCTGTTGGCCAGAGCATCATACAAACGGAGTAAGGATGTGTTGGAGAAATAGATTTGTTGAGGTGAGAGCAGAAACAATGATTTTGTTGCTTAAAACAGCTCAGAAATCCAAGGCGGTTTGATGATTAATCATTTTGATAACCGTGAGATAAGCAGGACTCAAAGACTGAGAGTGTCATGTCAACAGCGATACCGATCATGGAGAACAACGATAACGCGGACAGAGATTGGAAAACGTTGGAGCCGAATTACACGGTGAAGATCTTCCTCACTGTGCTGTACACCCTCATCCTCACCCTGGGCATTCTGGGAAACAGCGTTACCATTCACGTGGCGCAGGTGCTTCAGCGGAACGGCTATCTGCAGAAAAATGTGACAGACCACATGGTCAGCCTGGCCTGCTCCGATTTACTGGTGCTGTTGATCGGCATGCCCGTGGAGCTCTACAGCGCTATCTGGTTTCCGTTCACGTCCGACTCCGGCGACGCCGCCTGCAAGATCTACAATTTCCTGTTTGAGGCATGTAGTTACGCCACCATCATGAACGTGGCCACGCTGAGTTTCGAGCGGTACCTTGCCATCTGCCACCCCTTTCGTTACAAAGCCTTGAGCGGCGGCCGCACGGTGAGGTTCCTGATCTTTGCGTGGCTCTGCTCCGCCCTTGTCGCTTTGCCACTGCTGATCGCCACAGGGATGGAAGGCTATGTTCCTGATGGACGCAGCGCACCGGCACAGAATCTGACATTCTGCACCAACCTGAGCGAGCACTGGATCATGTACCGCACCAGCATCTTCACAGCATTCGTTCTCTATCTTCTCGTTCTGGGTGGTGTGGCCTTCATGTGCAGAGGAATGATTGTTGTACTTCGAGGCCCGATGGGCCCCGATGACACGGGAGCAAATGGAGCCGGACGGGGGGGCCCCAAACATGAGAATGCCCGAATAAAGGCGTCACGGAAACAGAGCATCCTCTTCTTGGGTACGTGACTGTATATATATAAGGGTACTGTAAAATGAATGTTCGACATGACCTCTTTAATCCAGCAGCTGAATGCAGTAGTTCTCTGTTGGTTCACATTTGCTTTCTCATCTGTAAAAATAGGTTTGTATTAGACAGAAATTAATCCACACAGAAATGATCTAGAAAAATAGAGAGAGAGAGAAAAGATACATCATGAATAAAAGGTCTTTAAAAGAGATTGATTTAAATTGACATTAAACGCCACAGATGCTTTAGAATTTAAAATAACGATAAAAAGAAAATACAAATGATTTTAAATTGTGTACTAAAAAAGAAAATGAAGACGAAGATAAAAGTGCAGTTGTTGGGACAGAGCTTAGCTAAATCTCTTTCTCTTTGTGTGTGTGTGTGTGTCTCCAGTGCTGATTGTCTGCGCTTTGTTTCTGTGCTGGATGCCAAATCAGATTCGTCGGCTGATGACGGCAGCAGTACCCAAGTCAGCGTGGACCGTGAGCTATCTGAGCAGCTACGTGAAGCTTCATCCAGTGGCGGACACTTTCTTCTACCTGAGCTCGGTGCTTAACCCACTGCTGTATAACCTCTCCTCACGCCAGTTCCGCTCGGCCTTCTGGCACACGCTCCTGTGTCGTCTGTCGCTGCAGCACATCAACAAACGGATGCTGGAAAGTAGTCAAGGCTCGAGGCGCTCCGGTAACACAGTAAGACCCCTGCTGCGCAGATCGTTAAACCGTATACGGAGAGCCACCACCGAGAGATCAACTTGTCCATCAACAGGAGAGACACAAAGCATTCAGCCCTTTACTGAACGTCCCGCAGCCGCAGAGATGCCTGCCTTTCACCCGCAGGAGGAAGAAACGACTGAGGAGACAAATCAGGGGACCACAACACAAACTCTCATCCAGCTCTGCAGACAAACAGTCTAAAGAATATCATGTTAACTTGTGTAGCAGTTAACAATCTGTTCAAAGATCAGCAATCTGTTTCTATGAACCCCAAGATTGGTCTAAATCACCAACCGATATTTCAGTGCTGTGGGTCTGCATCTGACTGCTGCATGTCTCTCACCGCTGCGGGTTTACGTCTAGCTGCTGCAGGTCTCTCACCGCTGCGGGTCTGCATCTAACTGCTGCAGGTCTGCATGCTGCGTGTCTCTCGCGGCTGCGGGTCTGCATCTAACTGCTGCAGGTCTCTCACCACTGCGGGTCTGCGTCTGACTGCTGCAGGTCTCTCACCGTTGCGAGTCTGCATGCTGCATGTCTCTCACGGGTGCAGGTCTGCATCTAATTGCTGCAGGTCTCTCACCGCTGCAGGTCTGCATCTAACTTTCAATAGAAATCTATGAATTTATTGACAGAAATAGGAAAACAATGAAAAAATGTTTTGGTCAATGACTTTGTCAAGAATTCCCCTATAGATATGAATGAATATGTGGATAAGCTAACCTTGGATTTACATTTATGCAGTTGGCAGACGCTTTTATCCAAAGCAATTTACATTGCATTGCACTATACATTTCTGACTATGTGTAATCCCATGGGATCGAACCCATGACCTTGGCGTTGCCCGCGCCATGCTCTAATCACAGAGCCGCAGGAAAGCTTAATTTATTAAGGATTTAATTGTTTCAAAATAGTGACATATTTCCAGTTATAGAAATAAATAAAACTCTTAGTTCACGTTCCAGTGTTTTTTTTTATAAAAAAAATGATACACACCTAACCCTTATTATAAGGGGAGGAATTTAGTTCCCAGAGTAAACATGATGCAAGAGTTTGTGGGAAAACATGATGGCCTCCTCTCTTTTTTCTTCATGGTTTTTATTTCGTTCCTTGTCTAAACACTTCATGTGCATTGGCTACAGATAAATTTCCATAAAAACCATTCAGACATTACCTCTACTCACACCTCACACAGAAATCATTTGACTAATAATATTGACAGAATGTTCAGCTCATGATAAGAGCTAAAGGGAGTATGTAAGGAGATGTGTGTAGTGTTCAACAGAATCAGGATACACAAGAAATGAGATTAACATTATGCAATATAAATTGCAGTTTCTATCAAATGAAAATGCAATTACTTCATCACTGTGTGTGGACAACTTCACAAAACACACTAGAGGCATTTAAAATACACGAAGACATCCATTCAGGTTAACTAAACTTCTTTCCAGCGAATATCTGAGAATATCGAGAAACTCTATCAAGTCTTTGGGAAGTTATGCCTGTCCCTGCACAGTGGAGTTTTGTGAAATCACAAGCTGACACCATCATCATCTAGTGAGTAAACATCAAAGTTCATTTTAATAAATCATTCCTTTCATGAGAGCAATAAAAAGTGACGCCTGCAGAGCTTTAGTGAGCTTTAATCACAACACAAGACATGAATCTCATCATAAATCATGTTCATAGTTCATCTATGCTATTTTCTATTTATTTTTGCTTTGTGATATTCAGTTTTATTATTTTCATTTATATTCTAATAATTAATTATTTCATTAATGTCTGTGTGCTTTCTGAACACAGCAAATGATCTTCAGCCGTCTGTTTCTTCTTTGGCCTCGTTGAAGAACGCTGTCAGAGATTTCCCAGAAGGGACGTATTTAATGGCCTGAACCTCTCCTCCATAGTTACTGGGTTTCTGGAAGTGGATTTCTAGATGGTCCTGAAGATCTTCTTCATCCAGAAGGTTCTGAATTCCCCCCAGCAGCACAGTGTGATTTGGGACCCCCGAGTATGTCTACAATACCATGACACAACAACAACAAATGAATATCCTTTTACTTCTGGACTCTGATCTAGAGAATGAATATGAGCATGTGTTGTGGAAACGCACTTGAAATTTCTTCAGCTGGTACTCATAGAGAGGAAGCACATCAACCGTGAGATCACTGCCGGTGTCTACAGAAAACTTCTCTCTCAGCACCAGATTCTCTGCAACTAAATTCAAAACAAAAGTGTCAGAGACAAACATCTACAGGTGCATCAATGTTTTCATCTCCATGTAAGTTTGTAACTAAACTTAGTACATGTTGATCTGTATAGACCAATATAAGGCTTGTTAGTAAGAACAAATATAACCCCAACATACAGGAAAAATGCTTCAGAAAATCAAACCGTGCTGGAAACCACCAGTGTCTCAGACAACATTAGAAAGAAAACTTTGATCACATCCATAAAAGAATGATGAAGCTAATGGACAAACAAACTTTTTTCCAGTGCGAGTGAGTACAGACAGGTCTTTGCCCAGAACACATTCAAATACAAATTTTACACTAACTTGTACCTTTTCTTTAATTTGACATTTCACTTTTACTTTAGGCTTTAGGTAACTCGTTTTAGTTTTCGCTTTGGCAATGCGAAGAAACGCTCGTTTAGGGTTCAGGTTAGACCTAAACGAGATTACAGTTTCAAATATAAAATCCATGCAAGTTGAGAAAAGACAGACCTCCGGTGTGTACAAAAGTGACACGGCCTGTGCCGTTCTGCTGGTCATAATCTACACTGTCCACTTCACCGCCTCCACGACTGGCTTTAGAGAAAGAGATCTCCAGCCGGTCTTTCATTCGCTCCTCAGGTAAAGTGGGCGGAGCATTGCTGAACTTGATGGTCTTCTTTGATACCTTGATATGAACCTGCACAGATTCAAGTAAAACACAAACAGCATTTCTTTACACGTGCACACAGGATTCTGAACACATATGCGTCATACAGGGACTGCTTTATTTTCTTCATGTGTCAATTCTCAAATTGCCGTACCTCAAATTTCACAGACGGCTCTAGGGTTAAGGAGTATGGCTTCACATCCAACTTGATTTTGTCACAGGCAACAGAACACTTGGCCAGCCGGAGGATCTGATCGGCCACTGAACGACACAACACTCAACATCAACAGTCTGACATTACTGTGTGTGACAGAACTCTTACTGATAAGTGCAAATAAAACCAAATATATACCACATCTTACACCTGTGACTCAAATATAACAGAATAAAGAGACGGGGGAGAGTTTGGTTCGCACCGTTCTCCTCCTCAAAGGTGATGAGGGCTTGTCCGCCCTTCAGGAGAAACGAGGGTCTCTGGGTGACAGTAAACACACTGGTCACTTCTTCGTCTCTGTCCTCTTTCTCTTCTGCTTCAGTCTGAGTGAACTTCATTCTTTTCACTGGGATTTCAGCTTTGATCTGCACATCAGAGAGAATGTGTGTTCATCTCCTGTCCTGTATCTTTTAGCTTCAACACACCTGTCTGTCATTTTCAAGTAACCCCGAATAACTTGATTTAGAAAGTTCAGTTGAACTCTGAGGACAGGAGCAGGGTTGAAGACCCCTAATCTACATCATTTTAAAGATGGGGTAATACACGCAGTTTCTGCCAATCTCATGTTAATCTTGAGTACCTATAGAGTAGTATTGCATACGTCGTATCTTCGAAGAGTATTTAGTTTGATCACATTTATAAAAGAGAGATACAGCTGTACCATTATTTGCTGGAGGCGGGCAGGGGGGACTGAACTAGAGCACGAGCACACAACACATCATCGCATTAATCCCTTTGTGTTTTGTACATTATGCACGTACGCGCCGACTGCCAACAAAACACAGACGTATGACTTAGTTTGATTTACCACGTGCGGTTCATGTCCGGCATCATGGGACCGCGCCATCTATCAGTTTCAAACGATCTCCAAATCCAGCGTTACTGTATATCCACTGTTTATATAACCTAACCCATCACTGAAAGTGAACAAACAAACTACTGACTTCTCTCGCTAGCACAAGAGTAACGAGCTGCAGCTGCAGGCCCACAGCGCCAATCCTGATGGTAGGCGGGTCTCACTATCGCTCGCTGTTTGGAGCGTGGGCGGGCTCTTTCTTTCACATTGCCGTGGGCGTGCTTTTCCAGGAGAATTACCCAATAAAACTAACAGGATCCCTGTTATGAAACTTGGATCCAGACTTATAAAAAACTTTCCAAAACAAGTTGTTGTGCTGGGGAGTGTATCAAGCACAGAAATACTACATCTTAAGTTGAACATGACATGTTACTACATCTTTAAAACACTTTCTAACATCTTCTGTTGTTGACAGAGAAACTAAACTCCTAACTTCATGTTTTCCCGATTATTAAACACTTTCTATTACTAAATGAATAGTTCCCGACTTTGAGTTTGATACGTTGTTGTTGTTGTGAGTTTAGTTTTTGAAACCTTGTCAAGTATATGGAATAACAATGTTATAAAAGCCGTGTGATTGACAGTGACAAATAACGCCCTTTGGTGGTACACCAAAGCTTCACAAGGCTTTTGTTTTAATACATTTATAATAGCTCGCTAAACAATGTATGCAAAGAACTACTTTGCTTTGCAGTCTTATCTGTTCAATATAAATATAGACAGTGTGTGATATTGCATTTAAACCTTGAATTTCTGTTGGAGTGACGCAGTTTCAGCTTTCATCATGTGAAGTTTATTCTGGAGATCCTGCAGTTCTCTCTGAAGATCCCGTTTGACTCGATCCAGATTCTTCATCTGCTCCTGAAAAGCAAAAATCTCATCATCTGTTATTGTGCGTTTTTATTGTGCTGTGTGGTCGATATTTACCTGTGTTTCATCAAGATCCCCTTTAAACTGTAAAGCGAGTTTGTCTTCGAGTTCAGCCAGATCTTCGAATTCTTTCTGGGCTTTTTTCTTTCCATATTCTGCTTCCACTTTTTCCAGAAGCAATCTGGACTTCTCGTCGTCTGCACACTGAATGAGATCCTGTTTGAACATCAATGTAATAAAGATTTTTTTTGCGAAATTTTATGCAAATATATTTGTCGCTTTAACTGATTTTGGGCCTAACGTTACCTTGTATTTTTGCAATTCCTCCGCCGCAGCGCTCATCTTTTCCTCGTCGAGGATTTCAGGCTGTTCGTGTGTTCATAAATTGAAGATTTAAAACAACATTTCTCTAAATTCTCTAATTATTTCACTAGCTTTAAAACTTTAGTGTGCGTGTGTGTGTGTTAAGACGAGCCTCGCCGTTCAGCAGATCTGCCGCGATGTCAGACATCACCACAAACAGAACAAACAAACAAACAAACACCTGAAGTAAAATATCAAATCTGAGGTAAAACAGCAGCAGATATTCGTCGAATTTATATTGCCGAACTTCCTGAAGCTGCACCTTGTTTAACAGAAGTCACATGACATGAGCGATGAATCCTAAAGCAAAAGTGAAAGTGATTCGCTGACAGACACGAAAGAAACTTTTCATTCACACACAAAAGTCTCCGGTGAGAGTTGAGAGAAACTCTTCATTCGCTTTTCATGTCAATGCAGTAAAAAGGAGGTTAACTAACGTTAGTTATCAGTTGAGATGGAAGAGAGAAGTCTGATTCTTCACGATCTGCCGGATCATTTCGATCGCGTGAAATCAAAGCTCGAGCTTTATTTTAAAAACAAAAGAAGGTCAGGAGGTGAAGTCCTGCAGATCAGAGAACATCCCGATGACAAACGAAAAGCTCGTCTCATTTTTGTGACAGAAGAAGGTAAGAAGACATAAAGCTGCAGCTGTACACGATTACATATGAGATCAATATGAAGAGAAAGAGAGAGAAGAAAGTTTACTTTCTGTTTCTCAGATATGAAGAAGGTGCTTGACAAACGAATCCATAAACTAGATTTCAAGACGCAAGTGTTGAAGTGAACGTAAAACTACCTGACGACTGTACCAGCAACAAAAAGATGAAACCAGCAGTGCTGCCAAAACCCAAACTGGAGAAAGTGGTGAAAGTTCTGCAGGCTTCACACACACAGGTGATCTGCTAGAGATTTATTAACAATTATGATTATTGTGTCATCATCAGACCGCTTCTTCATCACGACGCACGTGATTCAGATGTCTGTTGAAAGACAAGGAAGCGTAACTAAATGTGTACTCTGTTATAACAGCTGGGCAGAATATAAGTCATTATTAAAAGTTTCTTAAAATGAGATTTGAAGACGTCTTCCTTTTTGTGCCAAGGTCTGTCCGGTCACAAACCCTACAACCACAAGTCATAAAGGTTTGATGGTTTCACAACTTACAGCAAAAGAAATACTGTTCTCAAAACATCAAATGAAATTTTGCGCATGTCTTTGTTTATAATACAGACAATGAAGGGGATCGCGAAATATCTGATCTGCTAATCACGGCTCCTCATACTGTCGATAAGGAAATGCTTCAAATGTATTGCGAGTGATTTACAGAACACTTTGTGCTACAAAAACATGGAAATAACAGCTGGATCCTGAAGCTTTCCAACCAGTCAGGTGTGATTTACAACCTTCTGTACACTTTTTTCCTGCTTTAGAAATTCTAGTCATGCAGAAGTGCAGGGACGTAACAAACAAGACAAGGTTTTGCAAGCTTATTTTTAGACACCGGTGTGACGTTTTTGTTCAGTTAACGAAAAAAAAGCTATGAAACAAAAACCATCCACATGTAATGCATCTACAAGACCAGAAAGATCTAAACTAAATGTTGACTCTTTTCCCAGATTTGCAGAACCTTCTCGGACAGAACAAACAGGAGTTGGATATATCTATAGAAGTGTATAAAGAAGGAAAGTTGGACCCTCGTCGCTTCATCTTGACGGGGTTTGATGGAAGCACCGAATGGATGAAAATCTCACTGTTCATTGGCAACTGTAGCAAGACAACAGAACATGACTGGGAGATACTGGATGAAGAAGGGATTGTTGTGACTTTCAGACAAGATATTGGTGTGTGTGTGTATACAGTACAAATACATCATCTCCACCTAACACAATATATACAGTATATAACAAACTCAACAAGATTCTGTCGACATGAGCAGATCATTGCATTCTTCTGTTATATTTTATCCACAGATGTCACATCATTTATAAACAAATGCACCTCAAAAGCAATGCAGGGTCGGGAGATTGGAGTCACGCGCTTGTAGCTGACAGACTCGGTCCTGGTTCAGGGAGATCTGGGAAAGATTAGTGAAGACGCTCTCAACCTTCACTTCAGCAACACCACGAAGAGCAGCGGAGGAGATATCAAGTCTCTGATCTGGATCAACAGACAGAGTCTTCTCATTACCTTTCAACAGTCTGACGGTGAGTTTTCACCCTTAAACCAAAGAGAACGAACTCTGTGTTGCAGTCATTTCAACTCGATAGTAACTGAACTTCACTTTCCACTGTAATAGTTGCCCATGAAGTGGTGGAACAGAAGCACAGTGTTTGTGGCACTGAGGTGAAGGCATCACTCTTCTACTCGAGTTTACGAAAAGCGTTGACCGGCGAAAAGCCAACTTTGACTGACATCCCTACAAGAATAAACATCTCTGTTCATGAAGATCTGCTCCGTTTCATTGAAAACAATGACCCGTGTAGAAACGCGCTGGAGAGTGTCGTCAAACCGCTTCATGCCAAAATTCTTATCGACAGAAGTGTGGAAGCAAGTGCGATAAGACTGGAGATGGACGTTGACAAAACGTCTTTGACTGCACTGCAAATCGGACCCACTTGGGAGACAAAGACAGTGAGGAAAGTCCAAACCTTTTTGAGCAAGTACCACACAGCCGAGCTGAACGTGCAGAAGGATGTCTGGCAGCGAGTTAAGAGCATCTGTACGAGTCTCAGCACAGGTGATGCTGTCGTCTTCTTCAGAGAGTTCAGCTCTAAAATCATGGTCGCTGGTGTGAAAGAGGAGGTGATTGTCCTCTCAGAGAAGATCAAGCGGCTGCTGGACATCACTGCTGTTGAGATGGAAATACAAAGGAACACCATCGATGTGATCATTCAACTGGACTGCGGGGAGAAATGTGAACTTTTAAAAGAACGTGTACAGTCCAAACTAGGCCAAGTTGCTCTGTCACATGATGAGAATCAGCACAAATTTCACCTCAGAGGTTTGAAGGATCAAGTGACTTCTGTGGAGATGCTCATCGAGCAGGTGAATGAGAACATTATCTTGCATCACTTAAAGCTCTCATCTCATCTGATTCACTTTCTTCAGTCTCTGGACCTTCACAAGCTTGAACGAGTCCATTTCTCCTCCAATCACATTCCAGCTAAATTCTCAAAGCAGAAAGATTTGGTGAGAATTTTTGTTGAGAAAGACAACCTGACGAGAGCCGAAGACAAAATCCGTGAGATCCTCAGAGAGGATCTAATACAACTTTCTCCCAATCAAACTGATGAAAACTGGACAAAATTTCTCATGAAACTTCAAGGCGAAGTGGAATCGAGACAGAACCCTCACAACATCAGGATCGCACAGACAGACGTGCAGCTCACGTTATGTGGATTTTCTGATGTAGTCGCAGAAGTAGCAAGCAAAGTGAGCGGCTACCTGGAACACAAGAAACCAATAACTGAGGAAGTTCCTCTCAAGTCTGTGCGGGAGGTTGAATTTGTGGACTCTTGTGTAAACCTGTCCGAGTGCCCTGAAATCAAGCGTCTTGGTGCTACGATACTGGCCTGCAGTACCACGGCTTGCCCTTGTCTGAAGGTCACCGCTGCCAAAGACAACGTTAAAGAGGCTGTGAGTGTCATAAAGAAACAGTTGTTAGCCACTGTTGTGGAGAGACACGAGTACCGCAAAGCCGGAGAAGCCAAGGTTCTAGGCAAACATGAAGCCAGTGTGAAGGCAAAAGCTAAAGAGTTCCAGTGCAACCTGTATTTATCCCAAGAACCAGTGATTAATCCTGACCCGTCACAGAGTTTTACACACAAAATAAGCAGTTTCGTCACTCTGGCGATCACGAGGGGTGACTGGTACCATCAAAGTGCCAATGCCTTGATTTGCCCAATGAACGGCAGTCTGGTTTTTGATAACCCTGTGGCCAAGCGGATTCTCCAGTTTGGAGGGGATCAGATCGCAGAAGTTTGTAAAAAGCACCAGAGGGGGAAAAACAGTCTCTCCTGCCTGGAGATGTGCTTCTCTGTGATGCTGGACAACTCAACGCCAAGAGCCTCATTTTTGCCGTGTTGCCCCATAAGGGTCAAGCCCTAGACTCACGCTACCTTCAATCGGCCATACACAACGCTCTTCTGAAAGCAGAGGAACAATGCTGCACCTCCATTCTCGTTCCAGCACTTGCTTGTGAAATCTTTGGATTCTCTGTCAGAGAAAGTTGGACTTCACTCAGAGAAGCAATACTACAGTTCTGCGCTGACCATCAAAATTCCCCCAAAATATGAGAGATGTTCACATAGTGCATTCTGATAGGAAGACTGTTGAAGAGTACAACGCTGTGATCGAGGAACTGGTATGAATTCTCCTGTTTCGCAGATGCCATCTAATATCTGCCAATGAAAAGCTTACATCAATAAACCATCAATATCTTTGTTTCCATTGCTTGTCCTGTTTCTCCCTCAGGGCTTTCCTGACTCTTCAAACGTCCAATCCCAGAGGCAGCAACAGGGAACAAGAGGTACATATAGATGAGTTTAGCTTTTGTCATGTCACAAAATACATGGTTTTCCCTAGAGTCCATGTGACAATACTCACTGTTGTTTTCACACGCGTGGAAATTCAAACAGCGCTTATCAACGGTGTGCCGATATACCTGAAAAAGAGTGACATCACCAAAGAGACAGCAGACGTCATAGTGAATTCCAACAGCATACATTTAAATCTCAACACTGGTATGTGTTTCTCGGTACAGAAATATTTTAGGTTGACGTTACATCGCTCACTCTGGTCATGTGTCTGCAGGTGTTTCTGGTGCCATCTTGAAAGCGGCTGGGAAATCAGTTGTTGCTGAATGCGCAAAACAAGGTACCAGCAGTTGGATTTCATTTCACACATTTAATGCATAATTCAAACGCACATCTGATTCACTTGAGGTCGATTGTTGTTAGCACTTACATATGACAGAAACGGGTATCGAGTACATGTGTAGATTGTAGTCCTGTGCAGTGTTGGGCAAGTTACTCTGGAAAAGTTACTGGTCTGTTACTACTCGTTACATTACTACCCCGCACCCCTCAAAAACACAAAATAACCTCTTTAGCCTTCTCAAGACTAAACTTTACTGGAAGTGCATACTCTACTATTTTAATACATTCTTTCTGCTTATTCCATACTAAAGCCTGTCATAAATAATAATAATTAAACTCTGTGACATTTTAACTTAAAACATTTTTTTCATATGTTAACTAGTATTTCTAAACCTGCATACTCCATAATGTAAAAAGTCTCTCCTTAGTTTCTTATAACTTGTATATCTTAACTAGTGCTTCTGCATATTTCTATGATGATTTCTTCATCATTTAACAAATATAACAGCGTTAGAGCAGCAAAAACTAGTTTGACAAAACACAACATGTTGCTAATAGCAGCCTGGCACTGGACAGTAGAAGTTGATTCATTGCTCTCCGTGCCCGGTGACGTCACTTTCTCCAGAAGTGTAACCATGCTGTACTACCCTTTCAGGTTGTTTTTCGTGGGAGAGAGGGTTTTGCTTACCTCCACATGACCGACAACGCACAACAATGTTCTTGCCTTTGACAGAAATAAACTCAGAATAATGATTGTATTTCCAGCTACAGAACACATACGTTTCTCTCTCCATGCTGAGTTTGTTTTCGCTGGTAGTACCAAATATTGTCTTGTGAGAGGGAGATGTATGGGTCTGGAATACTTACAATTAGAGCATAAAGGCTAACATGGATCACGAGAGGCACCTCAGCCAATCATATCCGGTGTCTAGTCTCCTTGTGCGGCGATAGCATCGGCCGTTACGAGATTTTAGCTTAAGGTGGCAGGCTTTCCATGGAGTGGCTTTGGTAGTACTTTCTGCGCAGGCGCGTTTCAGTTTGATGATGTTGCGGGTGCGACAGGCAGGCATCCAGACTTTGAAAAAGCTATTTCGCTACTATAATCTAATGACTATTTTAGGAATTATAACGCATTAAATTACTCCGTTACCAAAAAAAATCAAACTACAGTAACGCGTTACTGCCCAACACTGGTCCTGTGAAATAACGAACAATAAAAAAAAACAGATAATCACAATGGTTCTTGAACACATGGGATGGAAATGCTTGTTTTTGTTACAATAGACAACAGTTTGTCTTATAATTCTAGTGCAGCTGTTTATTTGTTGTTTTACTTGTCCAGCTCCTCTGAAAGCAGGTGGTGTAGTAATGACCAGTGGTGGGGATCTTAAATGTAGGCACATTTCCCAGATGGTGGGTCCCGAGGGTTCGGCTGACATCACATCGTCTCTTGGAAAGGTTTTGAGCCTTTGTGAGGACAAGATGGCCAGTACACTGGCAATTCCTGCGATTGGAACAGGTAAAAGAAGGCGGTGACTGTTTCCCTGTGTGGTGTGGTCAGGTCCTGAGCTGTAACATCGGCATGTGTTTCACAGGAAAAGGTGCAATTGGACCAAAAAAATCTATTGAAGCTATTCTCACAGCACTTAAGAAACACTTAACTGAGCTGAACTCAAGCTGTCTCAAAGAAATTACTATAGTGACATTTGAACAGAAGATTCTGGATACTTATCCGAAATATTTCAGTGAATGGAGCAAGGTAAATACTCAATGTCTTACTGTCTCGTTCATAGGCGCCGATTTCTTTTTTCGCCAGTGGGTGCTCACGTCGCCAAAACCAAACCCCACCCCCACAGGCCCCAACCAAGCCATCTTTTACAAATGCCGCATATGATTCTTGCTCGTGTGTGGTAGATGGGAGTGGGGCACGCATGTCTTTTGCTTTACCGCAGAGTTCGCAAAATACCTTGTTTTTGATAGCATTGTATGCTATCCAGGGAAATGTTTTTTTCCAGTTTTCTTGATATGTTCGAGACTGCTTCTGCCTCCCGCCTTTACTTCTGCTGCTGTCATTACTTGATGATGTCGTCGACGACAACAGCTGTTCACTTGAAGTATTAGCAACACTGCTACTTACTGAAGAGATAGGGTCAATTAAAGTTTTCCTTTTAATCACGAACCTGTCCATTTGTACTCGAAATTTAAAGACAAATTGACATTATCCCAACGATTAACAATGCCCACTGCTGTTTGCAAGGCCAACCACTCTATCTGAATTACGACTCGTAAGATCAACCAATCAGAGAGACACCCTATTTTTAAAAGCATTTTGATTGGTTAAAATTGATTGAGAAACATATGCCGTTTTTCCGTGGGTGCTCGGCAATTTCCGTGGGTGCTCGAGCCCCGGAGCACCCACAGGATCGGCGCCTATGGTCACGTTCATGAATAATAATTATCGGTCAATATTTTGAGTTTGTTCCCTGCATTTCATATTTGCTCTCAGGCCTCCAGCAGACGTGCCCATATGGCAGAATGCCAGAAAATCAAGGTTTGACCTTTTAATGCTTGTCCACAGACCTTATATACAATATACCTGCTGCAAATTAAATGCATCTGACTATGGTCATATTTCATGTAGCTCAAAGACAGCGTTTTAAATCTTTTCCCTCTACAGTAAAAATCAGAAGTGTCAGAATTGAGTTAAAGAAGGACATTACTAATGAAACAGTCCGAGGGATTGTCAACAGCACCAACAGGGAGATGACCTTGAAGGGAGGTGTGTTTTATTTTGTTTTATTTATCACACGATCGAAACTATACAAGCAGATAACTGAACACAACACAAGACCACCATTAGTGTGTTTTATGGCCACTTTGATATTTGTTTATATGCAACACTAAAACATAAATGAATATCTTGTAGGAGTTTCAGGTGCCATATTTAAAGCCGCTGGAGCCTCTGTGCAACAAGAGTGTCAAAAACACGGTGAGGACGTTGAATATCAAATTCAGAGTAAAACCAGAAACGTTCATCAACATTTGAGAAAGAGAGAGGCAGACAGACAGGTTTACTGTGCGCTTTGTTCTCCTCGGTAGGTCCACTCCAAAACGACATCCCTGCAGTGACCAGCGGAGGGAACCTGCAGTGTGATGTCATCATTCACGTGACCGGACCGCACTCGGCATCAGAGACGAGATCACGCATGAAGAGAGTCCTGGAGCGCTGTGAGGAGAAACAGATCACCACAATTTCTTTTCCTCCTGTCGGCACTGGTACAGACACAGAGCGCATATACCCACGATCGTTTTATGTTCTCTGCAGACATCTCACTTCTTCTTTCATCTTTTTTCCAAGGCGGTGGCGGTGTTAAGAGTGTCGATGCCATTCATGCCATGCTGAAAGGATTTGAAGATCATTTAGCTCAAAACAGCTCAACAGTAATCAAGCTCATCTATTTAGTAATAGACCGGGACGATGTCCTGCAGGAGTTTCAGAAAGGTCTCAAAGCATGGACTGCAAACACACAGGTACACACGTCACAAGGATTACCGATGTTGTTCTTGTTGGGTTAGGATGAAATGTTTCAAGCATCATCAGATGAATAACATCACTTACCTACACTAATGATGTGAACACCCGAGCAGAACAGTGAGGAGGAAGATGATGAAGATCAGTCGGAGCGTGAGGATTCAGACTACAGCGTGGATGAAGACAGCACGTCATCTGACTCTGAACCTGATACAAGTGCTGAAATAACATCCTAAAGAAATCATCAATAAAAACAGATTTCATATTTGCCTGAAATGTTTACATGTTGTTGTCATTTACAGCAAACCCTGTTGAGGCTATAATCGGCCCAGTGAAAGTGAAGGTTACATGTGGTGACATTACCAAAGAGACTGTGGATGCGATTGTTAACAGCACGACGACCAGTCTTGACCTGAACACGGGTGAGTTTTCTCTCATAATGTAAGCACTTCCCTCTGTAAAATTGTAAGGTTTCATATGTACAAAGTGTTGATCGGTGTTGTGTGTGTGCAGGGGTATCAGGAGCGATTCTTAAAGCTGCAGGACGAACGGTTGTGAATGAGTGCAAAACAAAAGGTATGACATCTCTCCCTTATCATATATGCACACACTGCTAATATTGCTGCGGCTTATTTCTTCATTCTCTTCTGAATGTAGCACCTCAGCCCAATGACGGTGTGGTGCTGACCAAAGCCGGAAACCTCACAGACATTAGAAATATCATTCATATGGTCGGCCAGACCAATGTGAAAGGCATCACGACTTCCATGTTCAACGTTCTGAAGACGTGTGAAGAAAACCACATTCAGTCCATTTCATTCCCGGCTCTTGGAACCGGTAAGAAGCGTTCATTTAGAAATCTGAACAGGGCTGTACTGAACGATGCCGAAATTCACCTTTCAATGTCTTTCAGGAGCAGGAAACCTGGCAGCCACACAGGTAGCACATGCCATGACTGAGGCTCTGGCAGACTTTGTGAAAGAATCGCCACAACATCTGAAATGTGTCCACATTGTAATCTTCCAAAGTAAAATGTTGCCAGACTTTCAGGACGCTATAAAGAAGCTGAAGAAGATCAGTAGCTCCGGTAGGTATGAAACTCACGTGTTTAGCATCAGCGACTTTCTGCGTTTTTATTCATGTGCCTCCTGGAATTTGTGCATTTTGAACAGCATGTAAGACCAAAGTGCCACCACGGACCCCTGCGTCCAGCAAAGCCCCGCAGCGGCCGCCATTCTGTCTGGCCAAGCAAACGGCCTCCGTGTCATTCCCCGTTATGGCTGTCGAGATTTATGGGATGTCTTCCGCCAACGCTGCCAAGGTGAAAATATATCTGGACGACCTCGTCTCCGAAGAGTGCATCAGTAAAGATGTGTAGTCGAGTCACCTCGCCAAACTTCCCGTAAGTGACCAGAAGACCATAGTGAACCTCAGTCAAAGCAATGAGGTCAGCGTTCTAGTGGCTGGCCCGGACAGGTGGACCGTATCAGGGAAAAAAGACGACGTCTTCGATGCCATGCTCAAGATCAACAACCTTATCCAAGAAGCGCGAGACCGAGAGATTCGAGATGGTGAGGTGAAGAGGTTGAGGCAGACGTTGTGTTGGGAGGTGGTTCGAGGAGAAACCTGGCAGCCGTTGGACCCCAGCATCAGCTACGAAGTAGAGCTGTCCTATCACAAGAAAAACAAGACGTTTCAATATCAGGAGAACGGTCAGACATACACCGTTGACTTCAAAGAGATGATGCTGATGAACGACGGCAAAAAGGAGTCTTGTAGGATCAAGAGGACTCTGCTCGGCGATTGTGATACGGGTAAATGTTTGCATTGATCACACAAAAAAAACAAAGATTTGTATCTAGATTCACACAAAAACAGAATCATCATCACATCAGAATACTGTTGATAATGCCGTTAATTCAGGTGCTCAGATTTAACTTCCAACTGATATGAGCCACATCATTACACACACTAATGCACTTGAATATATAATAAATATAAAGAAAATAATCTTACCACAGCACAGGTGAACTTCTCATGTTCCGAAAGTTCAGTGTGCATCATAACCAGCATTTCAACTGAAATGGAATTTGTGCTGTTTTTCTGAATCATTTCTAATCCCTGGCATGAAGACTTGAGTAAAGCTTGCGATCTGCGTTTATGATTAATGTGATATTGGTAGAAAGTGTTTGTAAAGTGATTTCCCTTCTTTCATTTTTCTCAGCAATAATTCATACTCCCCCAACATGGACCAAGATGAATGGACAGGACTTAGAAATAATCACATTAAAATCAGAATCGGCAGAAGATAGAAAAAGACTTTCTCAAGTCCAGTATACATTCGGATGTGTCCCAGGTTCAGGTCATACAGGTAAAACCAGGCAGGACATGAAAAGATGTCTCCAGATGAAGGGGGGGGGTGTCAATGCATTTTGACGTCATAAATGATTTTTTTACAGATCGACAGAATACAGAGTCAATCTCAATGGCACAGATACTGCGTGTTGAAGCAGGCGGTGGATAAGAAATATCCCAAACAAATGAATGAGCGTTTCCTCTATCATGGAACAACTAAAGACAATTGTCAAAAAATCAACAAGAACGGACAGAAGCTTCTGTGGGAGAAACGGTACGTCACAGATTCTATTCATAACCATATCAGTCTCAAACCTTTGCTATACTAAAATGTAACACTGATCTCTTCAAAGCTGTCGTACATGGTGATGGAACACACTTTGCTAAAGAAGAGTGGTACTCCTGTCAGGACCTCTATTCAAACCTCGATGACAAAGGTCTCAAGTACGTCTACAGAGCAAAAGTTGTGACTGGTTCGTTGTGTAAAAGCAGAAAGGGCATGAAGGAGCCGAATCCCACCAACGCTCAGGACCCTCAGGCCGGTCTGCACGACTGCGCAGTAGACTGCTTACAGACCCCCTTCATCTTTGTGGTGTTCTGTGACGCAGGAGCTTATCCTGAATACCTCATCATCTTTAAAAACATATAAACTGACACAAAACCTGATGGAAATATGCAGTGTACTGTAGACCAAACATACTTTCACACCAGCAGGTTTATACAAAGCAAAGAAATCTTCAGAGCAGACATTTTTAAGCATTCTCATTCAATCTAAAACCTGCGGTCTTGTTGACACCACCTGCAAAAAAAAGGCACATACTTTTTCATTGTGAGGGGATTACATCATATCTTCAACTTTTCTATTGACAAATTTACAAATGCATTTTTAACTCTTGTTTTAAAGCCAAGTTTTTGATGTTTTTAATCATTAAAACTTTGATTTAGTGACTGAAATAAATGTTTACATATTAAAAGCATAACCGCAGTCTGACTGTTTCACCAAATATTTATTAGAAGTCATAAAGATGAGTCTTATTACAGTTCATTTCAGTTACATGTCCATGAAAATATGAAGACAGTTCTGGGTTAACAAAACCAACACAAATAATTCAAAGAGAAAAATAATTTCAGTTCAGGGTTAACCTTGAAAAACATCTATTGTTAAAGTCTCGATGGTTATGATAAAGTCTCCTCTGTGCATGACTGGTAAAGACATTATATTGCCAAGGCATTTTATGATGTTGTGGAGTCAAAACCGCAGAAACAAACCTGCGGCATTTAATATGAAATAAACAGCAAAGGTCCTTGAAGCATTTTTCATCAGCAGCAGTTTTCAGGCCAATGAGAGTCAGCATTCATTGAAGTAGTGCACACACAGCGGAGAGAGAAATGACACTATCCTGATTACATTAACCCATGCGGGGGGATGTGATGAAGAAGCAGATTAAAGGGGCAAAAATGAAATCACAGCCCTAAATTACTCAAACCCACCATTAAGACTGACCCACTCTCAACCATCACGCTTCATCAGAGAGAGAGAGAGACATGTGGTTATTGCACTACATCTGTTGTGTAGAGTTGCCATTCCAGGTGTTGTTGTCGTCTTCACTATCTTCTTGTGTCCGGAGTCGATATATTTTACCGTCTTTTTTAAAGTCCTCGGGTCTTTTCTCAAGAACTCTCTTACGAACAGCATCTCTGAAATGTCACAGGACCAAAAGTGTTATTTGTGTATGAAGTGGGTTACATGGAAAAGGCAGATGTATTTAATTACAGCAGGAGATAAACTCAGTCAAGACACAGAAACGGACATCATCATTCTTAACCTATACGCAGCTATTAGCTGTGCCTTTAAGGGTGTGTGTCTCGTATGGGGATGCACTGATACCACTTTTTCCTTTGCCGATTCCGATACCTGAATTCTGAGTATCGGCCGATACCGATCCTCATCCGATACTAGCACTGTTTTTCTTGATCAACGTAGAATTGCATATATTTTTATCCTTCATTATCAGAGGTGGATAGTACTTAAGCATTTTTACTTTTAAGTACATTTTAAAATATCTGTACTTTAGTGTTTTTACTTCAGACAAAAAATACTTCCCTACATTATAAAGCACATCATGCTTTTTACTCCACTACATTTCATAAATAAATGTTGTTTTTAACCTTTGAATCCTTGAGTACATTAAAATCTACCACTTTCTTTTATTTAAGTATTTTTGCTTTTAAATGTAGAAAAGTAGGATTTTTTTAATGTAATTAAGTACTGTATTAAAGGTAAAAAAACATATACAAATGTATTTATAAATTGTATTATATCACACTGGAGTATGATATAATGCCTTACAATGAAGTCTCAAAGTACAGATACTTAAAAAATGTACTTGAGTAAAATACTAAAATCTCTGTTTATTGCACACAACTATCACCGTATAAAAGTCTCCGATGCATAGTGGAACAGACTCGCTCATGCACATTGCGGATGCAGAACGATGCGCTTAATGCCCACGCTTCACTCACGAGCATCCCGAACGCATAATGATGCGTCCTGATGATGATCCTTCTGATGTCGCGAGGACCTTTGCTCCTCAAATTCAAAACAGTTATAACACAAAGAGAAGAGATATGTTGTGTGTTTTACACATAGTGCATCGTATCCATCCAACAGTTAAAAAAAAAGAATTATTGTGTATGAATGACGCACAACATAGACCACTTCCAGTGCTTTAATCTAATACACTTATCATATATATATATATATAATACAGCGAGTACCGTCTCTGGCAAAATGCATTTTAAACAAAACCATAGACTGTTATCTAGTGATTATGAAGAATAATGATAACATCCTGTCTGTTACCGGACACATGCATGATGACTGGAGATTGACAGATGACAGCACCAGCGGAGGTCAGAGTCTCTTAATGATGCTATATTGGTTTATTCCTCGCATAAAGCTATCGAAATACATGACGTGTAATACAGTGCATGAGAACTTTTAAGGTGTTTCCTGATTTATAGTCCTTTTGAAGCTTACGAGTAACACCCCCAGGTAACGCAACGGACTGGATTTGAATGGAACCCGTCAGTCCGATACCCGATCCGGCAAAATGACCCGTATCGGCCCCGATTCCGATCCAGAGTATCGGATCGTTGCATCCAGCATTTTATTCATTCAATAAAGTTAGAGCTTTTTTACATCATCTCATCAGAGTGAACTTTAAACAGGATTCAGAAAAGACAGACATACCGCTTTGGTTCTGAGGAGGAGCCTGAGCTAGGCGTGTGTTGATTCTGAGGGCGAGGAGACGCAGGCGGAGGGGGCGTCCGGAACAAGAAGCTGGTGATGAATCTCCAGACGGCCAGCAGGGGAAAGAGTAAAGATCCCAGCACAACCCAGATGCCCCCACCCTCAGACGAGTGGATCACAGTGTTGGATGCTCGACTGGACTGCTGTTGGGAACAGAATAATCTCATGTCACGTGACTAAAGAGACTGGGCTGCAAACACAGCTCATCTCATTCTACTCTTGAATCAAAACTGATTCACTCTTGAATAACGTATGAATCATTTACATGAATTTAGAACAACCAGACTGAAGTGACGTGTCTCTCTTTCCTTTTTATCAAATCAGACGAGTACAAATGTAATGTCTTTATGAACAGACATTCATTGGATCTTTGGATGTAATATATCCTAATGATGACGTTAGTGTATATGTCTGTAGTTTAACTGGACTACGTGTCGTGATATTGTAATGTTGCCGTCAGTGACACTGATGGGTGTGCGGCGGTGGTGTGTTGCTCACAGGAAGCAGGACGATGGAGGCGCTGGGTGCCAGCTCAAGCTCCAGTAAACTTCTCACCAGATCTTCAGCTGTGAACTCTCTTCTGGGGAACATGGTGGCCAGTGAGAAATGACCGTACCTGTTTCCAACCTCCTGTAAAAGGACACAACACAGACGTGATGAAAACTCCAAAGTCAGATGATATTTATAGAACACGTGACGGCAGTGAAGACAACACTGGAGAAAACAACAGTAACATCGAGCTAATCCACGCAGTTAGAAGGAAGAAAATATCCATGTAAAGGAAGAACAATATATACAATAATATGCCGATATAAATCTCGTTGTGGGTTATGCATTTATGTAACTGTCAGTTTTACTCTATTAGCTCATGTTATCATCATAATAGTTCAACGTGATTTTGTTCTAAATGTGCTTCTGTGTCGAGTCATCCAATGAAAACTTTTAATAATCTTCTCCGAGTCATCTTAAAGAGAAACATTAACATTGCTCTGTCTGTTCCAAACGCGGGTCATCACCATGGAAACCGACCTGCACGACAAATCGTCTGGCTTCCTGCAGGCGCGTCTCTGATGGAAACTGGTTAGTGAAGGATGAGCCGTCGGGCAGACGGAACTGAATCCTGGCGACAGCGCTGAAAGAGAAGCAGAGATGAAATATCAAACATACAAGCAGCTGCTCTGGATCACTGATTTCAAAGCGCTGGGAGAATACTGTATTTGCAACTTCAACACAAAATGTGACAGTGAACAAACAAACTATTCACCGTCACAATGTATTCATTAGGGCTGTGCAAAAATATCGATACATATATATATTTTTTCAATAATGTATCGATAGTGATACCTCTACTATAGATAATTTTTTTTAAATCATGTCATATACATACGGCCAAAAGTTAGTGGAAGCGAGCATGGCGAAAAATATAAGAACACTTCGATCTCTCCGAGCTGATGTGTGGGTGTGCTTTGGTTTTCAAAAGAAGTCATGGAGTAATGAGTTATATCAAATAATGCTGTTTGTAGCATCTCAAGTCATGACACAAGTCACTTGGCTACTGCAGCGCATTAGATAAAAAGTTTATTAAGAAAAGTAACAATGACATTTATTGTGCTTTCACGGATGTGACACCAGCACATTTACAGCACGGATGAAGCAGAGGTTTCATTCTGCCCATGTTCAGTGTTTTAACTGTAATGCACCACAACAGACAAGTGACTTGCGTGAGCCGCCTTATTCCCCTGTGCTACCCACTTGAGGGGCGCGACCCACAGTTTGAGAAGCCAAACCTCTGATCTAAAGGTCCATGCATCGCACACTCTGCAGAGGTAAGGGATGTTTTTACACTTATCCTCACAGAAAACCCCCGCTGGTGCACAGCATGTTGTATTTCTACCTCTACTTTTTACAGTTTCTATTTAAAGTATTGCAATCTATCGCAAATGTGTATCGTATCGAAATACATAGCAATATATTATATCGTGACCCATCTATTCAATTCAATTCAATTTTATTTATATAGCACTTTTCACAATGTGCATTGTTCCAAAGCAGCTTTACAGGAGCAAATAAGAAAAACACAGAAAGGTAAAACACAGCACAGTGCATGGTGTTTATAGACCAAGCAAGATCATTATAATAAATAATATCTAATAAATAAATGAATAAATGAATAAATGCAGTCTCCCGGTGAGCAAGCCAACACTGCACTGCTCTGCTGTGGCGAGGAACCCAAACTCCATCTATCGTGATATGTATCGTATCGGGAGGCACTTGCCAATACACAGCCCTAATATTCACCGTGCACTCTTCATTACAACACACACAGGAAGTAAGTGACAGTGCAATGCATCATCAATCCATGTGCGTGTTTACATTAGAAGAAGACTCTTTCACATGAGCAGGTGAACAACACTCCCGTTATATCAGTAAACTCATGGAAGAAATGAATCCTTTGGATTTTCACGTTTTGCTGCCTCCACGCTGACAAATATTACTGTTAGACAGCGTTACAGAAGTGGTTAGGCACCTTCTCTCTCGATGTGTGGCTTCTCTCTTGGCTTCATCTTCGGCCGCTCTGGCCTGTAGAGCCGTTAATCTGGCCGCTTCTGCCTCCTGCTGGACCTGAGAGTAACGGGTGGCTCTGTCTGCACGGTCCTGTAGAACAAAACCACAAACATCAGCCGCTGTCATCTGACCGCACAACACCACAAACAGACCCCTTCAATGCTGCGTTTCTCTGTATCCCCAGAACGTGAATGAACTTTATCACGTGACACGAAACAAAGACGTCACCAGAGCGATCTGCTGTTTGACTCGCTCTCTGGCCGCTCTCTCTTCCGCTTTCTCACGGTTTCTCTCCTCCAGCAGACGTTTGGTTTTCTCCTCCTCCTGTTTCCTCTTGTAGTCCAGCACCTCTTTGCCTAACTTCCATCTGTCCACCTCCTTCTTCAGCACATTCTGCACATGTGACAGGAACAGCATTAGAATTGAAAACAACCTCATAACCCAGCAAACATTTAGACAACGCAAACATGCTCAAATAAAAATACCACCAAGAAAGAAACGCAGTCAGAAAACTGACAACGTAAACAAGGAAATGAAGTCAGCAGGCGATGGAAGTTTCCTTTGGTGAGATCATATGATGTAGAATGTTACATCACACACGGAGGGGTGGGCGATACGGCCTCATAACTATATCAGGATAAATAAAGCCAGAGACTGAGAGAATTGAGAGGGTGGGGATTATTAGGAGGCCATGATTGTAGCTGCATGTAGTCTTGAGAGCCTCAGAACTTTTGACCAAATGAAATGTTGCTCTGTTTTAATGTATTATGACCATCAGCACATATTTAACCAACGCAGTAAAGAAACCATTAACTGGGACGCATCTACAGTGCCATCCTTCACAAGACTCATCCTCAGCTTCCCACCCGCCACCCGCTGCCTGTTTTCACTCAGCATAAGAGCTGTGAATGGGTCTCATGCAGAAATGAGTCATCAACTAGGCTTTAGGCTTTATATCGTGGGAAGACAAAGTCCTATCGTGGGGAGAACTTCTACCGGTATTTCACAAACTATATCATATCGCCCATCCTAACACACACACACAGAGCACAACATTACCTCCTCTTCTACTTTTCTCGTCTCTTTATGTCTCTCCTCAAGTTTCTTTGTTAACCTACAGATGCGGATTCAGAAAACAGATACCATCAAGACATTTTAGTCTGAGCTTCAGACACGCCAGCAGACAAATGTCTGTCAAAGGCATCCATGTGCACTGTAGCTCCGCCCACCTCTCCACTTTGGCATCTAAGGGTTCCTCAGACTGAGGGATGTCCTTTGAGGAGAGACTTTTATCATGGTGTCCAGATGCTTCCTCCACCGGCGCAGACAGAGATTCTGCAAGCAGACGCCCGTCAGCCACTGGACCACCACAAGCAATCAAATCATGAATTCAAACACGTATGTTGGTTTGGAGCGTCACCTTTAGATGTGGCAGAGCTGCAGTCTGATGCATGGGAGACGAGCGCTGGCTGATGGGGTCTCTCTCCATCCATCTGCTGCGTGTGCATCTGTCCAGACACAGTTAAACATGAGCACGACTAACACACTCACAACTTGTGCTGGGGTCGAGTGTTACGACTGTAAACTTCCATATCTGCCTGGTAATATCTGCCCTTCATCATTTCTGCATCTGGCAGACGCCTTTCTAAGTGATTTACACTACATTCAAGCCGTACATTTCCCTGGAATCAAAGCCACGAGCGCTGATCTGTTAACACACAACTACAGGAACGCAGCATCTCCCTCCAGCACATCACTCACAGCTCACCGACCAGCAGTGCATTTAAAGCCATAGTTCGGCCCAGAATGAAAATGTGTTGTTTATTTACTCACCCTGAGGTCATCCGAGATGCAGGTGACATTTTTTCTCGCGTAGAACAATAAAGAATTATTTTGAGGTAAATCCGCAGCCCTCTGTGCTTCATATAATGGATGTAAATTTGGTTCTAGGGGTCAAGAGTTCTAATAGCACAAATATCCAACACAAGCGTGATCCCGCGGCTCCTGGTGACCAATAAACTGAACGTCAATTATAAAATGATGAGCGGTATTCTACAGCTTCTGCCAAACCTCCTGTCGCATTAATGACGCACGCATCTGAACATCTGCACACGTGTCCTCCCTCTACTATGTAAACCCACCGCTGTCCGATCCTCTTTGAGATCGCACATGCCTCATTCATGCGATCAGATCAGGACGTTTGTCAGATGCTGTAGAATACCGCCCATCTTTTTCAGCCAGGAGCCGCGGGATATATGTGCTTGTAGAAGACCCCATTAAACCACAGAGGCCTTTACCTAAAAATCTGCTTTATTGTTCTGAGCGAGTAAATAAACAACACATTTTCATTCCGGGCTGAACTATGGCTTTAAATAAACGTACATGTGTGAAGCACATGAAAGGCAGAGCTTAGAAGATCTCACACCTGTCTGACTTTGTTGATTCTCTGTGTCAGTTCCTCTGCCGTGACGCTGCCAGCGATGACCTCCAGCGGGACGCCGTTCTCACCGATGAAGAAGCAGGACGGGATACACACGACTGGATCTTGATCAGCTCAGAGTTAAGGACATGACTCATGTGATTTAGAACAGATCCACAGAACACAGTGCTGATGTGAGGAATCATCACACGTAACAATAGACATATATAAACGCATACATGTCAACTGTAAAGAACCCACGTTTATAATTGTGCAGTGTTCATATACAGCATTAGAATTTTCTTATCCATTTGTTGCATACTGTTTTGCACTATTTGCCTGGCCGGGGGGGGCTGCTTTAGAATTTTAAAGGAGAGGAGAAACGCGCTGTTTTGGTGTGCGTCTCTTTAAGTGCAAATGAGCTGCTAGTCTCCGCCCCCTTTTCACAGAAAACGCAGCCAGGGCTTAGAGCCTGTGCTTCCATCGACAAAATAAGAAAGAAGGGTCACATTATGGAATTCCAAAAGTGACAATATTAAAAATAAATAAATACAAAGATAAATCCATTAAGAAATGTAAAAAAGCAAAAATAAATGAGTATTTATACTTTTATTTCCTTATTTATGGGTAATTATATATTTTTTCACGCTTATTTATTTTTTCATTTATTTATTTATACATGTATTTATTTCCACATTTATTCATGTATGTATGTATTTATTCCTACATTTATTTATTTTTACATTTATTTATTTATACATTTATTTATTTATGTATTTCTTTGTCTGTATGCTAATGAGTGGGGGCGTGTTTCACCTCAGACATTAGCAATCGATCTCAGAGTGGCGGTGCTGAAGCTTTGAGGCCACAGGGACACCTTGTGGTGTGACCAAACGAAACGAGGTTGACGAAGTTGCATAGAGAAGGCAATCGAGTCATTTAATATCACCCTAACTGTATGTAGATAGGGTTACCACACATAGCCTACATACTCTTTATTAGGGACATTGCTGTAAAACATTATTCGGTCGAGATTTCTAAAATGTCTTTGCACACATGAACAGAAACTGCACAACAACAGGTCTACTATGAGACGCTTGGAAGAGTACACTTGGACATGGAAGAGCGTGAAATTATCCACTAGTGATCACATTTATTGTAAATGCGCTGGATGGAGCTGATAAGAACTTGAGTTGTTTGTCGATGAGACTCGCACAAACCAGCTCAGAACGCCGAGAGAAACCAGCGCATTTCACTGAAGTCTACGCAAGCATTATGATCAATGCGTTTGAAACGCGTCTGCAAATACAGTTTACATTCGCGTTTCCTAACATTGCAATGCATAACACGTGGCATTTCGAATGCCTAAATTATAACGCATATTTCCATAGGCGTAATTTGCGGGTGGACGGGTGGGTCATGTCCCCACCACTTTTTGCCAAAGTCAATTTTGTTGCTTTGTAAGCAGAGGCCATTTCTAACAACTCCGCCCATCAGTTTCAGATTGGAATAGACAAAGTGTAAGAAATGCACACGAACATCAACTTCTCCAGTGGCTTAGAGCGTCTGTTACCTACTTCATGTCGTTGTGGGTTCGGGACTGCTGTCCGCTGAACTTTTTCCCTGTCACATATCAGATTGTAAAGGTATTTATTTGTATTAAACGATGAAAATATTTGAAAATGGCTGTTCAAGTCATACATGTACCAAACATTTTGCGCTTAATTGCACTTTGATGCTACTGTATATATTCGTCCTTATTGTTCTCGACATGCCGTTGCTATCGTCTATTGCAAGATTAATTACATTTTGATACTTGATAGAAAACTCAAATAAATGGAAAAAGTCACAACCTTGTAGTTTCATGAGTTCAAATCAAAATTTAGAAAGTTTGTTGTATATTTGAAGCCTATCTGTCAATGCCCGTATGATAAGTGAAAATAAGATTTTTTTTTAAAGATATTATTTTTCCATCTGTTTCCCCTGTATAACTTACTTGAATGTTTGTCCTTATTAGCAGGGGGTTCCCAAACCTCTCAATCCTTGACCCAGCAACAGGTAATCTGTGTCAAACACACATTTTTAACATGGGGAAAACACATTCGTTTCAGTAGTTTTTATTTTATCACAAATTAATACGTTTAATTACGTACGGCAACAGCCATCCTTACATATAATAAAGCACAACATGCTTTAAATGATCTATTAATGAAAACATGATATAGTTTAAAAACAAATGGAAGCAGATCTGATATGTGGAAATTTAGAATAGTGAGTTTAGCGGATTCGTACGGTGGCGTATTGCTGCCACGTATTTTTCCACTCAATTATGTCGTTAAAACGAGATAATATGTCGTTTAAACGAAATAATTTTCTTGTGTAAACGTCATATTTTTCCCGTTTTAACGAGATATTATATCATTTTAAACAACATATTTTTCTCACTGGTTTCATTAATAGACAATTCAAACGGAATTGCATGAATTCGGTAAATTAATTCAGTTTTTTGACGAGATGGTTCATTAACTGAACTGGTGCTATTAACTGAGCTATTAAACTGGAGTTTAATAAGATAAAACAATTAAAACTGTTCCTATTTATTTAATGCGCGCGCTTGTCCAGCACGCGCGTTCTCTGTTCTGCAAAGAGCCACACTCTGGCATCATTAAAACATTAACGGTTATTTAACTTTTTTTCTTTATACCTCACAGATGTGAGAGTAAACACATTTTCGATCGATTTGGCGCGTTTAAATGAACGGACCCTGATGTTTGCGAGTGTGACTGAAGAAGCTTTTGATAGTTGTATCTAAAAAACGGACATCCTGCTAAACTTGTGGTAAAACAAGAATGTAATATTAAGCTTAAAGATAATATTTATTAATCTTTGTCAATAAATATCTGCTTTGAATCCTCTACATTGAGTTGAAGTCTTTGGTTATTTATGTCATTTACTTCAGTAGCCTATCTGAATAAAGTGTCTGATGCTGATGTACAGTGCTGTGTTAAGTTTTATTAATCGTCATATTTTGTATAATACATATTTAACTAGAAAATTATTTAAATTATGCATAAAATTGAATCTTTAATGCACAGATTAAATCACAAATTAATTTAATCCTCCATGCGAGGGACGATGTGTTTAAATACAATTATAAAAACGATTTTAACTGTTTGGTTGTTGGGATGTACTCGTCACGTCCCATAAACGTTATTTGGTACGTCGTGGCAACGAATATGGTCCGGTCGTCACTGTGGTAGCTGAGCGGACCCATTGGAAGTGGCATTATTCCTCGTTGATGAACTAGACCGTTATGGGAAGCTTCGTGGATATAAACTACTACATCTGAAATGTATTCAGGCTGGATTTGTTGTCAGTCAAACATTTATTAAATATTCTGTATCCGTAAGCACAACTCAGAAGAGAAATCGCTCTCTTGATTTTGGCTACACTGTAAAAAAGAAATCCCGTAAAAAAACGGATAAAGTAGTTGCAGAAAATTACCAGTACATTTTCCTTTATTTTATGGACATTTCCGTTAATGCTAAAATGCAATTTAATGCAGTGCAAAATGTAAAATACAGGTAAAACAACTGTAAAAATGAATACAGAAAATTCCTTCATATTAATACAGTATATTGTGCCCTATTTTTACGGATTTTTTTAGTGTACCGTACAGCGGGCCGTGGTTCGAAAACATGACATTTTACCTATGTCCAGCTAGAAAACATGTCACTTTCACGTAATAGATTAATGTGTAATTATTATGAGACGTCATATTATCCCTTTACTACGGTGGTGTATTGCTGCCACTTACATTTTATTTTTTCCACTCAAATATGTCGTTAAAACGAAATATTATTTCGTTTAAACGACATATTATCTCGTTTTAACGACATAATTGAGTGGAAAAATACGTGGCAGCAATACGCCACCGTACGAATCCGCTAAACTCACTATTCTAAATTTCCACATATCAGATCTGCTTCCATTTGTTTTTAAACTATATCATGTTTTCATTAATAGATCATTTAAAGCATGTTGTGCTTTATTATATGTAAGGATGGCTGTTGCCGTACGTAATTAAACGTATTAATTTGTGATAAAATAAAAACTACTGAAACGAATGTATTTTCCCCATGTTAAAAATGTGTGTTTAACACAGATTACCTGTTGCTGGGTCAAGGATTGAGACGTTTGGGAACCCCCTGCTAATAAGGACAAACATTCAAGTAAGTTATACAGGGGAAACAGATGGAAAAATAATATCTTTAAAAAAATCTTATTTTCACTTATTATACGGGCATTGCCAGATAGGCTACAAATATACAACAAACTTTCTAAATTTTGTTTTGAACTCATGAAACTACAAAGTTGTGACTTTTTCCATTTATTTGAGTTTTCTATCAAGTATCAAAATGTAATTAATCTTGCAATAGACGATAGCAACGGCATGTCGAGAACAATAAGGACGAATATATAGCATCAAAGTGCAATTAAGCGCAAAATGTTTGGTACATGTATGACTTGAACAGCCATTTTCAAATATTTTCATCGTTTATTACAAATAAATACCTTTACAATCTGATATGTGACAGGGAAAAAGTTCAGCGGACAGCAGTTCCGAACCCACGACGACATGAAGTAGGTAACACACGCTTTACGCTCTACGCCACTGGAGAAGTTGATGTTCGTGTGCGTTTCTTACACTTTGTCTATTCCAATCTGAAACTGATGGGCGGAGTTGTTAGAAATTGCCTCTGCTTACAAAGCAACAAAATTGACTTTGGCAAAAAGTGGTGGGGACATGACCCACCCGTCCACCCGCAAATTACGCCTATGGAAATATGCGTTATAATTTAAGCATTCGAAATGCCACGTGTTATGCATTGCAAAGTTAGGAAACGCGAATGTAAACTGTATTTGCAGACGCGTTTCAAACGCATTGATCATAATGCTTGCGTAGACTTCAGTGAAATGCGCTGGTTTCTCTCGGCGTTCTGAGCTGGTTTGTGCGAGTCTCATCGACAAACAACTCAAGTTCTTATCAGCTCCATCCAGCGCATTTACAATAAATGTGATCACTAGTGGATAATTTCACGCGCTTCCATGTCCAAGTGTATTCTTCCAAGTGTCTCATAGCAGACCTGTTGTTGTGCAGTTTCTGTTCATGTGTGCAAAGACATTTTAGAAATCTCGACCGAATAATGTTTTACGGCAATGTCCCTAATAAAGAGTATGTAGGCTATGTGTGGTAACCCTATCTACATACAGTTAGGGTGATATTAAATGACAAGGTGTCCCTGTGGCCTCAAAGCTTCAGCACCGCCGCTCTGAGATCGATTGCTAATGTCTGAGGTGAAACACGCCCCCACTCATTAGCATACAGACAAAGAAATACATAAATAAATAAATGTAGAAATAAATAAATGTAAAAATAAATAAATGTAGTAGATGCGATATGCCAGACCCAACAATGCAGAAGAGCTGAAGGCCACTATCAGACCAACCTGGGCTCTCATAACACCTGAGCAGTGCCACAGACTGATCCACTCCATGCCACGCCGCATTGCTGCAGTAATTCAGGTAAAAGGAGCCCCAACTAAGTATTGAGTGCTGTACATGCTCATACTTTTTATGTTCATACTTTTCAGTTGGCCAAGATTTCTAAAAATCCTTTCTTTGTATTGGTCTTAAATAATATTCTAATTTTCTGAGATACTGAATTTGGGATTTTCATTAGTTGTCAGTTATAATCATCAAATTAAAAGAAATAAACATTTGAAATATATCAGTCTGTGTATAATGAATGAATATAATATACAAGTTTCACTTTCTGAATGGAATTAGTGAAATAAATCAACTTTTTGATGATATTCTAATTATATGACCAGCACCTGTATATACATGGCATGCGTCAGAAATAAGATGTTATAGTGCCGATAATATATGCTAATAGTACGTGGAGGTAAGGCCACTATTTAAGGTCCAAACCTGGGTTTTAATGTGAAAGTGAAGAACGGTGTCATCACTATAGCAATCAATTCATATGTGTCCTTTTTAGTGGAGTACACTTTTATCGCAGTACTTATGTGATCATTTAGTAAGAAGAATATACACATACTGTGCTTAAAAAGAGCGTTTGAATAACTGTATAGCAGTTAAAATAGTAACAATAACGTAACGTTTCATGTTATTTTTATGAATAACCTTGCTATACATTGTAATCTGGTGAATGCCACTTTGGTGAATTAAAGTCCCAATGTCCTGAAAATATGTACATTGTTCCATTGTCCCCCTAATGTGAATACATGCATGCAAACTATAGTGTGTGTGTGTGTCCCTGTACCCCCACTTTGTGGCACGCACAACATTTACACCTGTTAAAAAATGTTAGTGGTTTTTTTTCATTACATCAAAACCTGAAATGTAACATTACAACAGAAAGCAGGTGCCCCTTAACTACAGTAGGCCTAATTGTTAAAAATACTTAATGGAAAATAGTTTTTTTTTTGTTCTATTCTACAAAAGTATCATGTTAATGTGTAATTCTTGTAAAATAGTATGTTGTAAATTGCTGAGTTTCATTCTTATGAAATATTTTAATATATAAATCTTTTAATGAGTGGATTCTTGCGTGTGGGTGGTGGGTTGATGGGGGGCACCTCTGGGGCTGTTGCCCAGGGGCACCATGAGGTCCTTAATACACCTCTGCCTGCAGCTGGCGTTTTCAGCCAAGCTCCTGCCGTTTTCAGCCGCGTAAATGCACCTCGGTAAATGCGCCTCGGTGGACACAGCCCCGTAAATGTGCCTCGTGGACACAGCCCCTTATAGAACCGTGCTGAAAATTCCGAGCCGAGAACACAAACAGTTTGTAATCGTGTCGTGTTGAACCAGGCTCACGTGGAAACATAACTGTAAAGGGCTCAGCATAGTCCAGGCGAATTGTGCTTTCGTTCTGTTTCCTGTTCTGTTTCCTCTCGTTCTGGTTCCTGTTGCTTCCGGTTCCTGTCTGCATCGCTGCCGGCGGTTTGTTTGTATCCCCACACTTCGCTCTAATATTAGTGTATTTTATTATCGTTACTTATCATTGTCGTTGCTAACTTATCCTGATATCTCAATAACCCTGCTTTTGTCATTTACTTGAAGATTCTAAACCAAAAGTGATAATTAACTTAACGCCGCTAGCATAGCAATAGCGTGTTAGCTTGCTTTCTGTTTACACTGTGGAATATCATCTTGCCTCTGGTTTGTCTTGTGTGCTAACTGTTTCTCTTTTTAAGCGAGTATACTACGATTCATTGAGCAACCTTGGTAAGTTGGAATTGCACTTCAAACCGGGTGAGTTATGGCTTCTATTCCTATTATTGTTACTTGCACCTCATGTCATATGTTTAGTTTAGCCTTCTCTGTCAGCTGCGAGGGTTTTATATGCGATAAATGCAGGGAAATAGTTAGGCTGACAGAGAAGATCTTAGAATTAGAGTCTCGCATCCTATCTTTATCTGAGGATAGTAAGAGTTTAACGACGATAGAAAACACTTTGGATGCGAGCAACATTAGCGCACACAGCTCGGTTCCGGTTGAAAATCCCCCGCAGCTGGGAAACTTTGTGACTGTGAGACGGCGTAGTCGCAGGACAAAACATCACTCATCCGTTCCAATTACAGTCTCGAACAGGTTTCCCCCCTCAGTGACGCACCGACTGAGAAACCTGCTGAAAGTGCCCTAGTTATCGGTGATTCTATTGTTCGGAACGTTAACATAGAGGCACCAGCCACCATAGTCAAATGTTTACCGGGAGCCAGAGCGCCTGACATCAAGTCAAATTTAAATGTGCTGGCTAAGGCTAATCGTAAATTCAGTAAGATTGTCATTCACGTCGGCACAAATGATGTTCGACTCCGTCAATCGGAGATCACAAAAGATAACATTAAAGAGGTGTGTGAGCTCGCAAGCATGATGTCAGACACTGTAATATTCTCTGGCCCCCTCACTGCTTATCGTGGTGATGAGATTTATAGCAGATTATCATCACTAAATGGCTGGTTGTCTGAGTGGTGCCTGCAGAATGATATAGTTTTTATAAATAACTGGAAGAGTTTTGAGGGCAGACCTGACCTGTTGAAACGAGATGGTCTCCATCCCTCCTGGGCTGGGACTTCCATCCTGTCTAGAAATATGGCAAAAAGTCTTAATGCTAATGCTAAAACTTGACTCGCTGGGGCCCAGGTCAGGGAGCAGACAGTATGGCTTAACCAACTGTCTGCTTGCCGTCTCACGTCGCAGAATACACAAAATGTACAACATGTAGTAATCCGTTCTCCCAAACATCACAAAATAGAGACTGTGTCTGTCCCCCGGATTAGCAAACATAAAATAATGCGTAAACCTCTTGAAAGTAATTTAATAAACGTTAAACAAACTAAACATGAACAAAATACAGATAATCAACTGTTACGACTCGGATTGCTAAATATTAGATCTCTCTCTAATAAAGCACTTTTTGTTAACGATATGATAACAGATCATAAAATAGACATGCTCTGTTTGACAGAAACATGGCTAAAACCAGATGATTATATTGCTTTAAATGAATCTGTCCCCCAAGATTATTATTATAAACACGAGCCTCGTCTAAAAGGCAGAGGGGGAGGTGTCGCAGCACTTTACAATAACTCTCTTAGCATTTCCCAGAAGTCGAACTCTAAATATAATTCTTTTGAAGTCATGGTTCTTCATGTTTCAACACCTAATACTAAAGATAAAACACTTTTTAAATTGATTCTAGCTATTGTATATAGGCCTCCAGGGCACCACACAGATTTTATTAAAGAATTTGGTGGGTTCTTATCAGAACTAGTACTGGCCGCAGATAGACTCCTTGTCGTTGGTGACTTTAACATCCACGTAGATAACGTTACAGATGCCTTAGGAATGGCTTTCAAAGACACTCTTAACTCCATGGGCATTAGTCAACATGTGTCAGGACCCACTCACCTTCGTAATCATACTTTAGATTTAATACTGTCTTACGGTATAAATGTGGACGACGTTAAAATCCTTCAGCAGAGTGAAGACATTTCGGATCATTATCTGGTATTATGTTTGCTTCACTGGCCTACGGCTGCAAATAAAACTCATTGTTACAAATATGGTAGAACAATAACTTCAACTACCAAAGATGCGTTTCTCGATAATCTGCCCGAATTGTCTCAAATCATGAGAAATAACGTTGAAGATCTTGACATTACCACTGAAAATTTTAATTCCACCTTCTCGGTAACGCTAGACAAAGTTGCTCCACTACGTTTAAAGAAGATTAAAAATGGCAGCCCCACACCGTGGTATAATGAACACACTCAGGCTCTAAAGAAAGCGGCCCGAAAAATGGAGCGCAACTTTAAGAAAACTAAATTAGAGGTATTTCGTACAGCATGGAAGGATAGTATTCGAAAATACAGGAAAGCCCTAATAACTTCTAGATCCGCCTACTTTTCATCACTAATAGAAGAAAACCAGCACAACCCTAGGTTTTTATTTAACACGGTGGCTAAATTAACAAAAAATAAATCGTCAGTGACTTCTGATCCTGTATATCAGCATAGCAGTGATGAATTTATGAACTACTTCACATATAAAATCCAAGATATTAGAGAAAAAATTATAACAATGCAATCAGAAGTGAAACCCGCTGAACAAACTAACTACAGCGCCCTTAAGGAGAAAATGCAATTATTTTATACCGTAGATCAAGATGAGCTGTCTAAAATTATTAGATCATCTAAATCAACAACATGCATACTAGACCCTATACCTACAAATCTACTGAAAGAGATGCTCCCAGAAATTATAGATCCTCTTCTTGGTATTATTAACTCATCTCTGACATTAGGACATGTGCCTAAAGCATATAAGGTGGCTGTTATAAGGCCCCTTGTCAAAAAACCCCAACTCGACCCTAGAGAACTAAGGAACTACAGGCCTATATCGAATCTACCTTTCATATCTAAAGTTCTGGAAAAAGTAGTTTCAACTCAATTATGCTCCTTCCTCCAAAGGAATGACATCAATGAAGAATTCCAGTCTGGATTTAGAGCATGTCACAGTACAGAGACTGCTTTGATCAGAGTTACAAATGATCTGCTATTGGCGTCTGACCGAGGTTGTATCTCGTTATTGGTGCTGCTAGACCTTAGTGCTGCATTCGATACCATTGACCACAGCACACTCCTACATAGACTCGAAAATTATGTCGGCATTAAGGGAATAGCTTTGAAATGGTTTAAATCTTATTTATCCGACCGTTTTCAATTTGTAGCAATAAACAATGAGGTGTCACGCAAATCGCAAGTCCAGTACGGTGTACCACAGGGCTCAGTCTTAGGGCCTCTGCTCTTCGCATTATACATGCTACCTCTAGGAGATATAATAAAGCGACACGGAGTTAGCTTTCACTGTTATGCTGATGATACTCAACTTTATATTTCCTCGAAGCCTCATGAAACACAGCAGTTCCATCGAATAATGGAATGCATAGTCGATATAAAAAACTGGATGAGTAACAACTTTTTATTACTGAACTCGGACAAAACGGAAGTGTTACTTATTGGACCGAAAACTGCTATAAGTAACAACCAAGAATACTGTTTAACTATTGACGGATGTTCCATAAAACCCTCGTCGTCAGCAAAGAATCTTGGCGTTCTATTCGATAGTAATCTGTCATTTGAGAGCCACGTCGCCAACACCTGTAAAATTGCGTTTTTCCATTTTAAGAATATATCTAAACTACGTCATATGCTGTCAATCTCAGATGCAGAGAAGTTAATTCATGCATTCATGACATCAAGACTAGATTACTGTAATGCACTGTTAGGTGGTTGCCCTGCAGGCTTATTACAAAAACTCCAATTGGTCCAAAACGCGGCAGCTCGAGTTCTTACACGTACAAAAAAGTATGAACATATTAGCCCGGTTCTGTCAACCTTGCACTGGTTACCTATAAAGCATCGCGTTAACTTTAAAATCTTGCTTATTACCTATAAAGCCTTACATGGTTTAGCTCCTCAGTACTTGAATGAACTCCTTTTGTATTACAGTCCTTCACGTGCATTACGCTCTCAGGCGTCCTGTCAGTTGGTAATACCTAGAATTTCAAAATCAAGTGCAGGTGGTAGATCCTTTTCCTATCTAGCGCCTAAACTTTGGAATAGTCTTCCCTGCACTGTCCGGGAGGCAGACACACTCTGTCAGTTTAAATCTAGACTAAAGACGCATCTTTTTAATCTTGCATACACTACTCTTCCATAATATAAATCTTCAGAGGGTTTAGGCTGCATTAGTTAGATCAACCGGAACCAAAAACACAACTGATGTACTTGTTGCATCAAAGAGTACAGAACAGTACTCTACTCTCAGCCAGTCTTGTCTCATTGTTCCAAGGTTACCACAGCGAGCAGGATGCAGTTCATGGCCTGACCTGATGGTAGAGCGGAGAATGGGAAGTGGGGACCTGACAAGAGCTGAGATGATAGAGCTGGATAAAGAAGGACGCGGTCTCTTGACATGTCTTCACCACAAAATTTCAAATGCTATTAGATTATTAATGATAATCTTAAACTATAATTTATTTTATTATTAAGTTTATTTATTTTATTTAGCCTTGTTGTGCAAGCTCTCTGGAGCTTGTGCAGAGGCAGCAGCTTTTGCCAGAGGGGAACTGGAATCCCCTGGTTGGGCCTGGGTTCTCCTGAGGTTTTTTTTCTCGATTAGAGTTTTGGGTTCCTCGCCACCGTTTGCATACTGTTTTGCATCTGCCTGGCCGGGGGGGGGCTGCTTTAGAATTTTAAAGTTTTACTTAATTAATATTGCATATAGGAATTTATAGTCTGTTATATTTGACCTGTGCTTCTCTCTCCTATATCTTAAATGTGTGCTCTCACTGTGTGCGTGCGTGTCTTTTTGTGTGCGTGCGTGTCTTTGTGTGTGCGCGTACTTGTCTGTGTACGTGTGTGTGTGCGCGTCCGTGTGTGTGTGTCTGTGTGTTAGTACGTGTGCATATTGTGTGTGTGGAGTGTTTTGTATGTGGGTATGTCTGTCTTCTTTGTTTTCACCTTTTTCTTGTTTTTGCAGGTACAACTTTAATTGTTGTACAGCTGCTTTGTAACAATGAAAATTGTAAAAAGCGCTATATAAATAAAGTTGAGTTGAGTTCTGCGTTTTGGGGTAAAACGAAGCTCGAAAATGACAGTAGAAGTAAAAGAGACAGTATAGTGTTTTCGAACAATCCAACACCCTTTGTTTCTGGAGGCGGGGTTTACATGACGTATCCAAATAGCCTCAGCGCACGTGGCCACACAAACAACACACCCACCTATTACGTAATGGCCATGGACCAATGGCGGCTCAAGTGTGTTTACCGGCCAACACGAACTTTCCCGGAGAGTTCTGTTTGGTTTGCTGCCGCGAACTAGTGAAACGAATTGACGTTTGGACCAGATTTTGTTCGAAATCAGGTCACAGACGGTCGTTTTTCGATTTCGAATGTAGTATGCTGAGCCCTTAACCGTTTCAGACTGTGCTTAGAACGATTTGGCGCGATGGTGGAAAAGCGCTCATTGTTTTCTATAAGCACCCGTTTCCCCCGGGGCCATTCGCGAAGGCGCTCCGGTCACGACTGCTTTCGGGAGTGAGACCCGCGATCGCGTCACGGGGTTTCACGGGTGAAATAACAAAACGGGAGGGTGGCGGGAAATCATGTTACCATGACAAACCCGTTGCATGTTTACAAACCATACACACTGCTTTCTATAAGTGAAGGTACTCAAGACAAACGCATCGCGTTTTCTCTAAGTGAAAGTAACGTTACACAGGACAATCCCGTCGCGTGTTTACAACAGTGGTGTAAAGTATTGGAGTAAATGTACTTAGTTACTTTACTTAAGTATCTTTTTGGCTACTTTGTAGTTGTACTGAGTATTAAAGATATTAGCAACTTTTACTCTCTACTTGACTACATTTTTTCACAAGTATATGTACTCTTTACTCCACTGCATTTGTAATGACTAATGCAATTACACATTACATTTTGCATGGCACCTATCTTTTTTTGCAGCAGTTTATTTTTGCTACAGAAGAATTAATATTGCCATTTAAAGGGCATTGAAGGTACTTCTTGTGAATTTTGCCCTTACTTCTTTATGTGAATACGAGTGCATTATCAGGTAGTTGACAATCGCTGGCTTTGACTTTTTAATTTTACCTAACATTATTTTATTTATCCGTTATATTGAAGAGACCTTTTTGAAGAATGTTGGCTTACTTATGAGCACTTGAGTTTAAATAAGACTTGGGTGTTTGTAATAGATGTAGGTTATGGTGTCGACCATGATTTGTTGCAATTTTGAGGTGTTCAGTCTTATTATGATTTAAGAAAATAAATGCGATTGCTCTCCTCACGAATCGACTGTTTCTAGTTTTTCACTGACATGTCTCTTAAGTGTTGAGGACTAGTGCTGCTTAGAGCCTACATTCAGTATGAGTAAAATACTCAAGTACTGTTAAAATCAGATACTCAAAGACTTTTACTGAAGTCGTTTTGGAATTGGTGACTTGTAACTTGTAATGGAGTAATTTTCACTGCAAGGTATCTGTACCTTTACTTAAGTATGGTTTTCAGGTATTCTTTACACCTCTGGTTTACAAGCCATACACATTGCTTTCTTTGCGTGAACAGACAAACGTTTCACAATGACGTTTTACCTACTTTTAAGTTGCCACAGGTCCCCGAGGTCTTACTTAAAAAATAACGGTACTTACAATATCTTTATTTGCAGCTTTGCCTCGTTCAGTCTGGTGGATTTCCATTGAAAACAAAATAAATCCATTGCTCTCCTGTCAGGCTGAGAACAGTGTTCTGTGCTGCTCTGTGCAGCCAACAACACAACACTTAGCATGCTTTGCTTCCTTTTGCCATGGTGTCGGAACTAATTCACATATGTTGCTTGCGAAAACAAAAATGGCGGCAGCGCCATGGTGGACACGTTCAGAAAAAGGGACGGTAATATTATAATAAGAACAACTACCTACGTCAGAAAGCGAGCGAAATCTGAACGGCTCGTTTTCTCACAGGCTTGCAGAGATAGGCTCACGTAAACAAAGTTACTGGATTGTCCTTTTTCACGTTTTCTGAGTTGGTAGATGCACCAGACACCCGGTTATAGCACTTAAACATTGAAAAAGTCAGATTTTCATGAAATGTCCCATTTAAAGTTTTGCTTAATATTGCATATAGGAATTTATAGTCTGTTTAATATTTGACCTGTGCTTCTCTCTCTCCTTTATCTTAAATGTGTGCTTTCACTGTGCGTGTGTCTGTGTGTTTGTCTGTGTGTGTGTGTGTGTGTGTGTAGGGATGGGTATCGTTAAGATTTTATCGATATCAATACCGCTTATCGATACCGGTACTTATCAATACTGTTATCGATACTACGCTCTATAATTTGATGCAAAAACACATCATGTGAAAAGATTGAATGATGAAAAGAACATGTTAAGTTTCTTTATTACAGCTGAGCTTTAGAACTGCAGTTTACAAATGCTTCTGAGCAAACAGAAAATGCCACATAACAAAACATGCGTGTGTTCCTTAGCATACCACTTACTGCACTTAGCATGTGCATAGGAGCACATCATAATGTAATTCAACATATTTACTTTACATCACTATGGTTATTTGGCTGGTAGACCATATTTCTTTTTACTTTCTGGTTTTAGGTCTACATAAATTTAAGTACTATTTTCTAAGCAAGCAATATTTTTTTAATTATATGTACTATTTTTTATAATTTTACTAGCACATTTACTTTCAATTTACTAAAGTAAGTAAATGTACGCCGAATTATTAAAAACAATGTTATAACTTGTTCTCAAATAAAGGACTTTTATTTTGACGGGTTGCCGCAAAGGGGTGTTTGACGGAAGCTTCCTAGTTGTGAAACGCGGACGCTGTGAAAGCTCCACAAGCGCAACCATGCCACCCTTTCACTCATAAACACGCAAAACAAGCAGATTACAAATACATCGCGGAAATCATATGGCCCTAGATATCACACATACGTCGAGCAAACTTCCTCTAATTCGCCATTTAACACCCGAATACACAGAGATAAAACAACGCAAGTATCGATAACAGTATCGTTTGTCATGAAGCTTATCCATACTCTGGTATCGACCCAATTATGTACCGGTGTTCTGACAATTTATGCTACCCATAAATTTGTGCTACCCTCGTGTTGTGATTGGGTTGGGGGAGGGGTTATTTAGGTGTAAGAGTTGGGTTGGGGGAGGGGTTAGTCCTGTTTTGTATGGAGGTAGCAAAATTTGATAGGGATGCATAAATTGGCAGAACACCGGTCCAAAAAAGTACCGGTTCTCGGTACCCATCCCTGTGTGTGTGTGTGTGTGTGTGTGTGTGTGTGTGTGTGTGTGTAAGTACCGGTTCTCGGTACCCATCCCTGTGTGTGTGTGTGTGTGTGTGTGTGTGTGTGTGTGTGTGTGTAAGTACCGGTTCTCGGTACCCATCCCTGTGTGTGTGTGTGCGTGTGCGTGCGTGCGTGTGTGGGTATGTCTGTCTTCTGTGTTTTCACCTTTTTCTTGTTTTTGCAGGTACAACTTTAATTGTTTTGCTTATAGTCAATATGTCTCATGTACAGCTGCTTTGTAACTGCTTGTAATGAAAATTGTAAAAAGCGCTATATAAATAAAATTGAGTTGAGTCAAGTTTATGACATAACACTGTGACTATTTGTCCATTTAGGTACAATAAGCCTTGGAAAAAGGTTGCCACTTCAGAAAATGATCACCTGGCAGACCGCAGTGGTCCTTAAAATACTTTGATATCTCACCAAGCGGGGATGGATGATGAGGACTGTGATTTGATGTTTTGAAGAGTTTCTCCAGCGTCCTCATTAATCTCATTAAACATACAGACAGACAGAAGGATACAGATCTGAGAAAACTGCACACATGTTTCACTGGAAGATAAAAGACAGAGATGAGTGATGTTCCCTTGAGTCTAATCTGCAACCACACACACACACATCTGACCTCTGAGCGTCCAGTCGAATCGCAACACAACAGTTGTGAGCTGCACCCGACACGCTGTCCGCCTCCCAACTGGACATCAGCTGAGTGGACTGGTCATCATCTCCTGTAAAGGAGCAGTCCGATGATGGATCAACACACAGTGTGGAGCTCAGGTGTAAAAGCTTTGACTTATGACCACACAAATGTATTCAAAACATTTCGAACAAACAAAAACAGAAGCGCTGACCGACTGTACAAATGGCACAATATGCAAATATTTCATAACTTTGAGGAAACGATCCGGTTATTCGCTGATGTTGTAACACGTCAATATGAGCACTGACTGCACATCACATCAGTATAATAAAATCACCGCAGAGTCTGATCGTCCCGACCTGTGACACCACCACAAACACACATCTCATCTGATCTGATAATCTGCTGACTAGCATGAGTGCTAATGCGAGTCAGTCACCTGTGATGTCAAACGCACATCGGATCTGTGTGACAGTTACCTGTAATCACCACCACAAACACACATCTGAGTTGTTTAGCTGACGCGATGGCCGCCGGGATCGAACCCTCGAACCAACGCATGATGTCCACGAGTGCTGCTCGCGACGCCTCTGAGTCTGAAACGTTCCGAAAGATTCGAGAACCCACAGCCACCGGAACCTGCAGTCAGAACACGGAAGTAGAATGACGCGGGGAACCATGGGAGATGTATTTCCACCGAGACCAGTGGCAATAAAGCGGATCAGATGATACGCGACTATATTATTATAAAACTCAAAATGGTGGACGGGACGGGGGAGCGACTATAAAAGCAATAACCAACTCAAATGGGCCATTATTAATACTATTCATTTGTATTAATTTCGTTACTTCTTTTACCATTGAGCCGTTTCGTGACGATACGCTATTGCGCGAATAAAACAAATGTAATTAATACGCTATACGATAAATGGCTGACCAATGAACAATAAAGCAAAGCGTTTCACGGACCAAGATTCAACATCGCGTCCAATTCGATATGCTCGCTGTGGAACTCGGATGTTTTAATCATGTTTGGAAGAAGATCTAGTTTAATTTTTGTGAAAATCAGAGCACAGCCCGGGTGCTGATTGACACTGTAGGTTTATTAAAAAATCGAAATGGCCAATAAATCCTGATTTCACGATTAAACACGGCGCCCTAGGTCTCTGTGTGTGGCGCTGCGCAGACAGATCTTCATGTGACATCACAGCTCCGCGAGAGCAGACTGCTCCGTAAGCGCATTGATTTTTATACGTCAATCGGTCTGCGTAGCGCCATAAAAAGTTGAAAACGCCTATGATTTCTTTTTACCCGTTAGGGTTGAAAGGTGTTCATCATAAACATCCATGTAAGTCTAACTGTGGCTATAGAGGGCTTGAGACATATATAGAATAGAATAGAATAGAATGAGCTTTATTGGCCAAGTATGTTTCCACATACGAATTTGTTATAGTGACAGAAGCTCCACAGTGCAACAGAAAGACAGCAACAGGACAGAACACAGATGATAAAAAAATAATATACAATAATATAGAAATAGGCAATGTACAAAACAGCAAAAACACAATATACAATATAGACAATTATGTATGTACAGGTCTGATATGTGCAAATTAGGTGAATAAATAATGTAAAATAGAGTTGTGTGTTCCGCGTTTAATGTCAAGTGTTCATAAAATGAATTGCCTGAGGGAAGAAACTGTTCCTGTGTCTGGTCGTTCTGGTGCTCAGTGCTCTGTAGCGTCGACCAGACGGTAACGGTTCAAAAAGGGATTGTGCTGGGTGTGAGAGATATTTATGATTGCCCTCCGCAAATAGTTTCTATTAAGTAAACAGCAGAAAAGAAAACGAACGAATACAACGATCAAGAATTGGCCCCTAACGAGATAAATTATGAATGTGCACTTGCAGGTACGTGTAGAAATGACACGTGACAGTTCGGTGACGTAATTCATGCAGTCATAAACAGAGACAGAAGATGGCGGCCGACAGTGATGTGAGTTTCTCTATTAATCGGGTGTCATTTTCGTATCTTTAAGTGTCTTGGGTAATATAAATGTGCATTATCTTGTTATGGTTAATTGTCGTGTGTCATAAGTGAATCTATCGCCTGTATTTCAGCCCGAGTCTGAAGTGTTTGAGATAACAGATTTCACTACCGCATCTGAGTGGGAAAGGTACACAAACAAACATTTATCTCACGTTCCTCAGCGTTTTAATGAAGAATCATAAAGACATTAAAGTCATTTTTTATTTGCTACTGACAGTAGAAATACAGTAGAGTTTGTCGTGACTATGAGCACGAGATGACACTGCATTAAAATGACGTTTACCTACATCTGTTTGGGTGAAATTGGTCCATTCATCTATTCTCAGTGTTTATTTTATATAATGACAAATGTCAAATCTAAGCATTGAACATGTACAGACTATGATAAAACTCTTGATCTGTTCGTTATCAGTTATTACAGTATTGATTGTCTCTGTTTTGTGTTTTTATTTACACCAGTATTCTGTACTTCATGTGATGTTCGTAGATTTATATCCAGAGTTGAGGAAGTGCTGAATGACTGGAAGCTGATTGGTAGTCGTGTTGGGAATCCTCCTGAGAAGGTGAAAATCTATCCAAACCCATCCCATCGTTTATACATCTACATTCATGGGCAAAGCATTAGTCATAAATGCTATTATTTACCACAAAGCCACAGACAGTATGGAAATGAGCAAGAATGAAACAAATAGATAAAGTCACTAACCTGTGGGACATATTCACTGTTGTTCAGTCCAGTACAGCCTATGGACAGATGGGTTGGTCTGACACACATCAGTTGTGTTCTTTCTGAAAGTGTCTCTGGAGCAGATTGTGTCAGTCCTAAAGAGATCAAATCCCAGCAAAATCTGTCCATCCGGCGAGGTTTTAGCCCAAGCTGTATTCCTTCTGACCTCAAGCGTTCTTTGGCTTTTGACACACAACACCTCATGCTTGAGCTCTCTCCTCTTATCCAGTATGTCTGTCAGCTTGTTCGAGATGTTCAACTTTAGGAGATTTTAACCTTGCCATCCCATTTATTGGGTCCATTAAAAGCTTCATGTTTTGGGGATTAGCTCCATTTTGCAAGATGTAAAGTGGCCCAGAAGCACTTCATGTTTCAGTTCTTTGGTCTTTTTGTATATTTAAAATCAGAACAGTCAGATGGCTGAATTCAGGTTACTGTGAGAGGTTAAGAGTATACTGACAGTGTTCAAATGAACAGGGTGAATATACCAGCGGCACCTGGGAGGAAACATGTCAGGACATCAACTTTGCTGATTTCAAGTTCTCTATCACTCATCACTATCTCAAACAAGAGTCAACAGAGAAGGACTTCAAGATCGAACCAGAAGAAGGTAAAGTAGATCACGATGACCTGCTCAGGTGACCTTTGACCTCTTCTGCTTTAATGTCTCTTGTGCTTTCAGATGCGAGTCCGCTGTGCATGCAAGATCTGCTCTGTATGAACAATGACTTTCCTCCCCGAGCACACTGTCTGGTCAGATGGTAAGCGTGAGTCATCGAGTCGTCGTGTCGCCGTGTGTTGTCCGTGGCTGATGTCATATAACCAGTTTCAGCGTTGATTGCAGTAGCTCCTCGCTGCAGAACACCACATCCAGGGGGAAAGGTTGGATCCAGATCCTGTCTCCTCCCATTGCATCCAGTCTCTTTCCACTGCGTTTTGATTGGTCGACAGATTTCTGCAGCAGTTGTGCCACAGCACACATCATACTCGTGTTGTTGCTCTACCATTTCCGCATTGAGTCCTAACTAAAGTTATTTGCAACTTGCTCTCCAAATTAAGTACATAAAGTGGGAGGAGCTGGATCTTGTGTTCTGCAGTGAGGACCATCTCGCTGATTGTGACCTTTGGTAGTTTGATCATTCTCATCTTGTTTGTGGTAGTGATGAGGAGGATTAAAAAGAACCTGTGACTCAGTATATTTATTATAGACATCAGGTGGATGATGCTGGTGTGTGCTGATAAAGTATTGTTGCGCGTGTTGTTTTTAATAGAGTTTGGAAGGGTGAGGGTTTGGTTAAAGGGGTCATATGACACGGCTAAAATTAATATTATGGTTTGTTTTAGATGTAATGTAATGTGTATACACGATTTAAGGTTTAAAAACGCTGTATTTTCCACATACCGTGCATGTTTGCATCTCCTCTTTGCTCCGCCTCTCTGAAACGTGCTGATTCTTTACAAAGCTCATGGAACCAGTGTGTAGTGATTGGTGGAATACTGCAAGCGTGTGACGGAATTGTACTGACAGGTGCGCCCACCTTACCTGCGTATACATTTGGGCGGTCTTAGTCAAATCAGACCACCAACTGATGTAGATTTGTGGGGGTGTGGCTACACGAGGCGTTTCAGGCAGGTCTGGGTAAGCATTCGCTTTTACATAGAATGCATCTTTTGTTCCCACTTTCATTTCTGCAATTTTACGTGTCTAATACGTGCATGGGCAACTTATAACACACCAAAGACACAGAAAAACAAGTGTTCGCTCTATATGACCCCTTTAAAAATAAAACTACGGTCTGATAACAACATCTTTACTCTCAAGACCCAGATGAGTTAGTCAACACATCAGAAAAAAGAAGTGCAGCAGTCACATATTTCATGTGCATGTGTAGATATGGCATGTGTTTATATACAGTATACAATGAGGACACCCTTTTGAATTTAAGGGTTTTTCGTATCAGGACATATTATGCCTTAAAATTGGTAAAATGCAATCTCAGATGAACAACAACCCATGCCATTATATTACATTGTGTCATTATTTATTCAACAAAAACTAGGCCAAACAGGAAAAGCAACAGTGTGGGTGAAGGATGCCCTATGATTCAATTGTTTGTAGATCCACTTTTAGCAGCAATAACCTGAAGTAATCATTTTCCACTTGACATTAACAATTTGTCACATCGCTCTGAAGGAAGTTTTACCCTCTCTTCTTCTTCCTCTTCTTCTTCACAGCATTTCAGTTGACATGAGTTCTAGACTTGACTGGGCCGGTTTCAGCCATTCTGTTGTAGGTTATTGTCCTGTTGCATCATGCCAGATAGATTCAGGCTTCATCTGTTAGACACATTTGACTAGAATACTTTAGTGTCCAGAGGAGTTCATGCTCAACTCAATGATGGCAAGGTGCCCAGGTCCTGTGGCCACAAAACAAGCCAAAAATCATCACCCATCCTGCCATCAGTGTGCTTAACTTTAGGGATGAAGTGTTTGTGCTGATATATGATATGATATGATGTAAGATATATGATATGATATTATATACGATACGGTATGGTATATGATATGGTGTGATATGATATGAGATATGATACGGTACTGTATATGGTATACGGTATACGGTATGGTGTGATATGCAATATGATATGATATATGAGAAACAATATGATATAAAATATGATATGATATCCGGTATGATATGGTATGGTATGATATGATATATGAGATATGAGTAGGGATGTAACGATTCATTCAGCTCACGATGCGATGCGATTCACGATTCTGATCTCACGATGCGATTTATTCACGATTTATTTTTACAAAATGAGTTGAAACAAATTAGAAATGAACAACTTCCCTTGCATTATTTCTTAAATGCTTCACGTTTCTTTGTATAATAAAATTATGTTTTATTTCAAATAACAAAACTAAACTGCAATTTTGTACCAAATTAATAATAGAAAAAGTATCTTTAATATAAACAAACTTATACTCTCTGTGCTTTTCTTGGATTTTTTGCATTTAAGAAATATCAGCATGTCCACGTTTAGGTTTGCATTGAACATGGCGGCCCCTGCTGTTCAAAAAATGTATTGTGATTCAGTTCACACCTCAACCGATTTGAATCGTCACACATTATAATCGATTTTCAACCGGCTCACGGTGAATCGTTACATCCCTAGACATGAGATATGGTATGATATGATATATGAGATACGATATGATATGATATACAATATGATATGATATCCGGTATGGTATGGTATGGTATGATATATGATATGATGGTTTAGTTTTCATTGTGTATTATGGCCAAACATCTGTCTTTTGGTCTTGCCTGTCTGAAGGTCTTATGGTTTGTTCAGCTGCTAACCTCAGCTGTGCTGCCATGTCCTCTTTAGAGAGAAGAGGCTTCTTCGTGACAACCCTCCTAGACATGCCATACTTGTCTGGTCTTTTTCTAAACATACTGTCACAAACTTGATCATTTGCCATAATAACTGAGGCCTGTAGAGTTTGAGGTGTAGTAGTTTGCTGGGATGTCCAATCCTGAGAAGATTGACAGCTGTCTTGATCTTGAACGTCTTCCTTTCGTGAATAATATTCTTCACTGTAGAACGATGGACTTCAGGTTGTTTGGAAATGTCCGTATGAAGTTTGCTGAAGTCTGTCCCGCTCCAGACCAGTGAACTGCCTAAACGTCTGCTTTTATAGAGATGCTCTGCTCACGTTGGCTGATGATCAGTCAATCAAAAACATTTGATTATTAGTGCCTGACCACTGCGTTCCCTCTTAATTCATATTGAAACCATTGATGTGTCTTTACTTTGTCACCCCTAGCTTTTCCATTTTGGCCTAGTTTTCATTCAATAAATAATGAGACGGTGTGATATTACGTCATGTGTTGTTGTTCATCAGGTTGTATTGGACCAGATGATCTGTATGAAGTTATCATCTATTAGCAAAGAATAATGAATGTGGAGCCCACACCTCCATGAAACAGCCTTCGAGTCAATGGGCCGATCACTTTTGCTACATACAGTATTAAAGAGCCCTATCTCATTATTATGGTCTGCTTCTTTGAGTTCTTTTTCCTTTTAGCCTTCTGACTGTGTGTTTGCAGGTATGGGTTGCGTGAGTTTGTGGTGATTTCTCCGGGGGCGAACTGTGAGGCCATCATCAGCGAGTCGAAATGTAATCTGCTGCTGAGTTCAGTGTCCATCGCTCTGACAAACACAGGCTGGTGAGTTTCACTTGCTCACGTGTTTTATTTCATCGTGTCATGTTATTTGAAACATCTTCTATTCACATCTGTATCATTTATGTCCAAATGGAGAAGTGCAGGACATTTCTGACTCTGGTGGAAGAGGAGGCAGATTCATTTCCTTTTCATGTAAAGGATGTTTCAGTGGCAACTTTAGATGGCGCTGTCGAGTTGTCGTAGTGTGCAGTACCTCTGCAGATCCTTTCCACTACGCGGCACAGTTCGTGCTGATAAATGTGAAGAAAGTACATGCAGATATGGTAAATGGCAACCCCAAGTCACGTGACGCGAGTAGCTTCATAGCGAGGTGTGGTTTGGATTGAAAACCTTCATCATGCTGCTGTGAAAGAGACAGAATCAGAAAAGACTTACACAGTGTCTCACTCACTGAATGAAAGTGTCAGCATTTAAGAGAAATAATTGTGTTGTTGTTCTTTGTGTTTGTAGTCAGGTGCCTCTGTTTGTTCAGATCCAGCAGAAATGGAGAAGAACGTACGCTGGTGAATGCCAGGGGCCCGGGGCACGCACTGACTTTGAGATGGTGCACCTACGAAAGGTTCCAAGCCAGTACAACCACCTGTCCGGCCTTCTGGACGTCTTCAAGAACAAGATCGTGCGTGTACATCACAATGTTTTTTACAAACAGATGAGAAAATGAGATTTGAAAATCTTCAAAATGTAAATCATCATGCGAGTTATTGCCATCGAGAACAGATTCAGTTCTGTAATGTAGCTTCAAATTCACCGTGTCAAACATTGGTAAAGATAACCATTGGTCTTATATATGTCAAGCCCATTTTGGGAGAATAATCCAAAAATGAAATGGTTAACGTGAACTACCAATGAACATTTAAACTCTTACATTACCATTACAGTTGTTCGTTGTTTATTCATTTTCCTTCATTGTGTGTTTACTTGTGATTTTTAAAATGTTTTTTATGTAATCATTAGAATTAGCATATGCTGAAATTCATCAGTACTTAAGGGTTAGGTTATGTATTTAATAAGTGTTAACAAATGGAACTTTATTGTACAGAGTAGCATAATATAATAAGTTTCTTAAAGTTGGGAGGCCTTGCAGATGGTTCACAGGAAGCAGTTCAGTAGCGTGATGATGATGATGTTGTCACAGGGCTGCGCGCTGACGCCGATGCCGCCCATCAGTATCGCCATCCGCTTCACGTATGTGCTTCAGGACTGGCAGCAGTGCTCGTGGCCTCAGCAGCCTCCAGGTGCGTCTGATCTCTGATCACAATCTTTTATTCCTCCCACAGGAAGCTGAAATCACTGAGGTTCATGACTTCACTGGTCAGTCGTCTGAGACACACTTGAGACGTGGACTTCCTACAGTTAAATCAACATTTTTTCTTTTGATAAGTGAACTCAGTTCTCAGACTGTGAGAGTCGACGTTCTGTAGACGACGTTGCACGCACCGGACACATTCACACTGTGTGCAGATTTTCATGTGATGCTTTCAGAACTTGCGGTTGTTGCCATGGAATCATATGTGACTAGCACACACACCTCTGTCAGTATTGCATTGACTTGGTGGATTTATGAGTGTTTACTTCTGTATTAAGCCGTGCGGAAGATGTTTACACAGGCAGATGAGAATATTCTATGTATATCCCCAGTTGATTAATTTCACTGCCATATATTACTGTGATCTTGTCATAAACTAAATTGAAAGTCAAAGTTAATATCAAACGATATTTTATATTTTTATTGTAGACTTCGATGCACTTCTCGCCGGTGAGGTGGGCGGAGTGGAGTTTGGCAAACTTCCTTTTGGTGCCTGTGAAGATCCAATCAGGTGTGTTTATGATGAAAGGTCACGGTGCTAATTAACATACTGACCTTCAACACCTTACAACCGCCCAGGACTGTAGTGTTCATTCTCAGTGTGGAGAAACCTTTCATCAATTCAGTTCAACCATTTGACATAAAATAATGTGAATGATAGTCACGAGAATGAGGTATTCATTCATGTTACATGAAGCTACTGACCAAACTTTTTACTACCAGGATCATGTTTTACTCTTTTTCAGCGAGTTGCATCTTTCAACGACGTGGCCCAACCTGACTGAAGGAATTGTTGTGGATAATGACGTTTATTCGTGAGTATTTCCACACGGAACACGCACAGCTGTAGAAGAGTGGATCGATATAGTTGCATATGAAATAATCGGATCAATAGTTTTTCTGATGCGTATATTCTGGATTAGGGCTGCAGCTATCGATTATTTTAGTAATTGAGTATTCTACTGGTTTTTCCATCGATTAATCGGGTATTCGGATAATAAGTACTTTTTCTTTATTAAAGAGCAATACTAAATATACAAGAGAAAATAAGACAGGTCTCTTAAAACTAATTTTAACTCATTTGTTTCCTTTTTAGAAAAATTAACATATTTATTGCTGAAATTGCATACATTAATATCTGTGAAAACTAAACCCATTTAGTAAATTCCATTTCCATATTACATTCAAAATGCAATATAGGCCTAATACAAATGTATAAATAAGAAACATGAATAAAAATAGAAAGAATAATTTCAAAGGTAAACAACTAACTTCAGCTTATGCATGATGCATTTAGTTTATCTAAATTAGTTTTAGTTTCTTTTTTTACTATTAAATAGTAATATATTTTTCCACATAAAAATACAGAGTTAACCGGACTTTTATTTTGGCAGGTCGTCGGAAGACGCTTATTTTTTAGTGTGGTATAATGTGAAATAGTGATGGGAATTATGATTCATTTGAGTGATTCGTTCTTTTTCAGTTCGTTCACCAAAATGATTCGTTCAGATTCGTTCACTGATTCGTTCAGTGACCATTTCTATAATACGCCAGCAGGTGGCGAAAAAGAGTTGTGTTATATCAACGAACGTATTGATGGACGTATAAACTGAGTACAGGCTTTATTAAAATGTGTGTCTCTGATCTACTCATTAAATAAATAAAATAAGTCTAAATAAGTGGTTCAGATGACCAACGCACAAGGTTTTTCTGCATAATTAAAAAGTTAATTGTTTGGTCATTTACACAGTCATAAATCTGGGATTATGTTAAATGTGAAGTTTATGTATTTTAAATAAACAAGCGTGCAAAGTAGCCTACCTGTAACTGCGCTTTGCATCCACTTTCTGATGACTGCTGAACGAGACTCACATGCTAAATGACCGACCTACGTGTACACTCTCGTTCAATTCGTTCATGAACGAGATCTCTCTCTCTCGTTCAGACTCAACAGCAACTTGGTCAGTGTGGGCGTATTCGTTCGGTGGAAGATATAACCAATGACACTGTCGGTACACGATCCGGGATGCCTGCACGATCCGTTCACGCATGCGCATAATGACGTAGTAGACAATTCTGTTTAGCGACGACACTGCACGATCCGGGATGCCTGCACGATCCGTTCACGCATGCGCATAATGACGTAGTAGACAATTCTGTTTAGCGACGACACTGCACGATCTGTTCCACGCTTGAGCACCTTTGTACCGCGACTTTCACTACTGTCCACCTCTGGTCTCATGTCACTTCTGTGTGCACACTATGCGTTGAAATACTCTGTAACGTTTCCCCAGACTTGTTTGTAGTTCTTTCTTCATGTAAGTGCAGATAGTCTAGGCAGAAATGCATATTATGTTCCTTATTGTGTTCTGTAACCACCATTGAAGGGATTATTCCTCATTTAGATTATATAGATAGATATATTAGCCTATATATAGACCCATACTAATACAAAACGAGTCGATTTAAAGTTAACTAATATTAGCAGCTTTTAATAAAAACCGTCTTTGACAATACTACTGACCTCAGATCGAAACACAGCAAGTTAAGTAGGCCTAATGCCATGCAGCAATGAATCGCAAAGGGGAGTATGGAGGAAACTGAAGGTTTGCAGTGACAGACTCTCAAGACTCAGACTTTATTCCACATGTAACCAAAATCGTGTATGTTCATGTAACAACTCCTTTATTATTTTGGATTGGCAACCACGTAAACACATCGTAATGCATAGCGTAAGCTACATTTTAAAACATCAAAATAGACCCGCCGTGAACTGTTAAATGAAAAACACGACGTAGCCTACAAAAATATGCCGCCAGTTGTGCCGTCTGGCCGTCAAGCGTTTCATCGCATGCTTGATACCAATAGTGTAGGGAAACCGTGAAGTTGTTTACTACGTCATTATGCGCATGCGCAGAACGGATCGTGCAGGCATCCCGGATCGTGTACCGACCTTTCACAACCGGAACTGGAATGCTATTTGCTGACGTGACGCGAATGAGAGCTAACCAATACTTTTTTGTTTTACAGTTTTTAGAGAAGTGCATGACATGAATTAAACGTAATGAAGTCGTTTTTATTTGAAAGAACAATAAATGATACAAAATGCACACAAAACACCTGTGCTTGCAGTACAATAACTGAGTAAACAGGGCTTGACATTTTCCATGCAATAAAAATGACAATGTTAATTTTTCTTTGTTACATTTAACTCATCAGCTTGCATTATTTTATTATTTTCGTAAGGATCTTTACATTGTGTCCGTTTCTGTACTTGTTGAACAAGAGACCTCATCTTTCATTTCGTTTACGAGGCAGAAGTAACAGCTCCTTCTTGAACGAGAATCAGCGGGTCTCGTTCAGACTCAAACACAGGCTCGTTCAGTTGAAGGGCGTATTCGTTCAGTACATTCAACCAATCATATGCTTTGTCAAAGCTCACTCTCGAACGCCATTGGCTCGTGCTTTAGACATCTTTTAAGCCAAGACGCTCTGTGCTCGAGGGAGAGATTTCAGTGAACGAGAAATATGAGTCATTGCATTTCGTGAACGAGAACGATTCGTTCACTTAAAAGATTCGTTCAAAAAGAACGATTCGTTCACGAACGAAACATCACTAATTGGAGAATAAACTCTCAGACAATCTGAGGTGCAGTTAGTGTCATTCAGTGCAGACTCAGACAATATCTTGACAGCACGCGTGTAGCACGTAAATAACTGTTCATTCATTCACGCAGACACGGCAGAACAGACAGATGAACGGAAAGAAACCAGAGGTGTAAAGAGTACCTGAAAACCATACTTAAGTAAAAGTACAGATACCTTGCAGTGAAAATTACTCCATTACAAGTTACAAGTCACCAATTCCAAAACAACTTCAGTAAAAGTCTTAGAGTATCTGATTTTAACAGTACTTGAGTATTTTACTCTACTGAATGTAGGCTCAAAGAGCACTATCCTCAACACTTAAGAGACACGTCAGTGAAAAACTAGAAACAGTTGATTTGTGAGGAGAGCAATTGCATTTATTTTCTTAAATCATAATAAGACTGAACACCTCAAAATTGCAACAAATCATGGTCGACACCATAACCTACAGTCTATTACAAACACCCAAGTCTCATTTAAGCTCAAGTGCTCATAAGTAAACCAAACTCCTTCAAAAAGGTCTCTTCAATATAACGGATAAATAAAATAATGTTAAGTAGAATTAAAAAGTCAAAGCCTTTTTGCACTGGACATGCTGGTTTGGGCCTCATTGCCAGCTGCAGTCATGTCCTCATTTCACATACACTGTTAGCCCTTACCTGCCATTTCTACAGTAATATATTGGCAACACTGTTGCCAGCTAGTTACTGTAGGTGTTTTACAGTAAATACTGCAATGGCTGTTTGAAGATATCAATAACATCTTCACATATTACAGACACCACTTTCACTTTATTTCTGTCATCTCTGTAAGATCTTTTTGAGATTTAACTCTAGTTCATAGTGGTTCAATTATGTTTTAAGTCACCATTATGGAGATCAGTGTTTGCTTTGGTTGGACTCTTTGACTTTCTTGTAGCTTTAAAATGTACACTTATACAATAACACTGAAAGGGACTTTACAGGAACCGCAACTTTATGTTTGCTTAGTAACTGAAGATACATCTGAAAGAATTCAATCATTAAATAATAATAATATAGCATTTAAGATTTATTAAGATATGTTTGGTAAAGTGATTACATGTTATAATGGAAAGATCTCTGTCAGAAAATCTTTCTTTGCAATTGAGACACAGTTAGACACTTGACATACAAACCTCATCAATGGTGACAAACAATCATGAATGAGTTTTGTACTATGTACCCAGCATGCATTGCAGCATGACGCTGTTCAGTTGATTGTCACCATTGTTGAGATTCATATGTGGATTGTTCATTTCTCTGTGTCCGACTCATTCTATAGGTTAATATTTTGTCTATATAGTGTGAGAGCACTTTTGAAAATTGAAATACTATACATTCTTTTTACTGGTTTACATCACTTCATGGCAATAGTCCCACCACATGGTCAAATTTTGAGCAAACATGTTTAGAGCACATTTAGGAAGAGTTAGTTTTAAAAATAAGAGCTTTTGTAGATGTGTGACCTACAGTAACTAGCTGGCAACAGTGTTGCCAATATATTACTGTAGAAATAGCGGGTAAGGGCTAACCGTGTATAAACCGCCAGCGATTGACATCTACCTGATACTGCACTCATATTCATATAAAGAAGCCATGTTGACAAGTTTTTGTAAGTTAGGGCAAAATCCACAAGATTGTAGTACCTTCATTGCGCTGTAAATGGCAATATTAATTATAAGATAGGTGCCATGCAAAATGTAATGTGTAATTGCATTAGTCATTACAAATGTAGTGGAGTAAAGAGTACATATACTTGTTCAAAAATGTAGTTAAGTAGAGAGTAAAAGTTGCTAATATCTTTAATACTCAGTACAACTACAAAGTAGCCAAAAAGATACTTAAGTAAAGTAACTAAGTACATTTACTCCAATACTTTACACCACTGTAAAAAACATGATTCGGCATCCACTAGTCCGCATCTAGTTTGATGGACTCAATGCAGCCGGAAAACAAGTTTCACTCGCAAAATAGACTAAAACAATAAAATAGCAGTTCACCATTTCAATAAGCTCTTAGTTATTTATCAGCATGAGAAACACGTGTGAGCGTGTGAACAGACTCAAATGCGCGTGTCTGACGGTGAATGCGTGAGACTTGAGAGCCTGTAACATGAACAGAGTTTAGCGGGCTGTGCGTCAGTAATAACGGTCCGTGGGGAAACGCAGCGCTCCGTGTGTACTGTAGTTACATGGATTAAACGAGGCTTTTTTGCATTCGAATTACTCGAGTTACTCGAGGAATCGTTTCAGCCCTATTCTGGATGTATATAGTTTGAGAGTTTTCATCAGTGTGGTGTTGTGAAGAATGTAACTGGTATCTTAAGTGATGATTCTGTAGGTCTGAGTGATTCATGAATATTCACCAGGCTCACAAACAGCTCCAGATTCATGTTTCCTCACCTCGTGAAAAACCTCTTAGCCATAATCATGTTTTCACACCGTCGTCAAAGGTGGAGAACGGGGGAAATGTGAGGTGAGGGGCATTGAAGCGAGCCTCTCTGAACGGCATCAGAGCCTAAATTGATTCGCACTGAATGATTTTACACCTTTAAGTTTAGTGCTGAAGTGCTGCTTGCTGAGGCGTCACATTAACACTCCAGTCTCAGAGTTTGTGTTCAGCGTTTGGCCATATGGTGATGAAGGTTTTATTTAGATCTGTAGACACCGGTACAGCCGTCAAACCCTTCCGTGAGGATTGGGACATGTTGACTGGTATTTTTCAGTCTGACTGGTGATGTCACACAAGTTTGAGTCTGCAGCGTTTTTCTTACATTCACAAACACATGACGGGTTTAACATGAGATGCTGATACAACAGCACAACCCACAGCTGTTCTCCATCTGAGATGTGTCATGTGACGTGTATGTGTTGAGCGCTCTAGTTTTCTGTCATTAACAGATTCTGGGTTAGGGTTTTATTTAAAGTACATGAACTGATTTTCATCACATTCTGTCTCTCGCAGCGACTTGGATCCACTTCAAGCTCCTCATTGGTCCGTTAGAGTGCGGAAAGCAGACAATCCTCAATGTTTGCTGGGTAAGATTCTGCTGACATACATATAAATGATCTGAGAGAGGGGTGATGTGATGTGATGTGATGTTGTCCATCAGGGGATTTCCTCACGGAGTTCTTCAAACTGTGTTGTCGAAAGGAAACCACAGAGGAGATTCTGGGGAGGAGCTCAGTGGAGGAGGAGGTGAAAGGTCTGTGGATGTGAATGAAACACATGTTGAGTTTGTCATGAATCACTCTAGCGTGCTTCAGTCCATTACATCTGTGTGTGTGTGTGTGTGTGTGTGTGTGTGGTGACTGTAGAGAACAATGACATCACACAAGCATTGTCTAAACTGACTGAGCCCACGGCCGTGCCCATCCACAAGCTCTCTGTGTCCAACATGGTTCACAGCGCACGCAAACGGATACGACGACACCGGCGGCTTGAGGAGTCACCTCTGAACAACGACGTGTTGAATTCAATCCTGCTAGTGAGAACACGCACACACACAACAGACACGCTTCAGTAAATATCAGGAGTACGTTAGTGTTTTAGTGAGAAAACAGCAGAATGTTCTGGATACTGTTCCTCAAATAAAACCCATAACATGAATACAACACGTTATGTGTTTCTTGAGCTGGAGATTCTATAGTTGATGTAGAAATTCATCTGAATGAAGCTGCTGCTGAATTCAAGAGTCATGAAGTTTTTCTGATCCGTTGGTTTGAACAAAGCTGATGTTGTGCGCTGCATGTGTGTGCATGATCTGCTCCTGTTAACAGCACCCTGTGTGTGTGTGTGTGTGTGTATTCATGTTTGTATATCCCGGTGGGGACCTAAACCTGAATACACACCAACACATGGGGACTCGTGTCACTGTGGGGACCAAAATTGAGGTCCTCATGGGCACAAAAGCTTATAAATTGTACAGAACAATATTTTTTACAAATCTAAATGCAAAATGTTTTCTATGATCTTTAGGTTTAGGGGTTGGGTTAGGGGATAAAATATACAGTTTGTACAGTATAAAAAACATTACGCCTATGGACTGTCGCCACAGAGATAATAAACCAGACATGTGTGTGTGTGTGTGTGTGTGTGTGTGTGTGTGTGTGTGTGCGTGTGTGTCCGTCAGTATCTTTTTCCAGATTCAGCGCTGGATAAAACAGACTCCAGTGATGTGAAATCCACACCGCACAGCCCCTCCAGGAAGACTGAGAAGGACAAAGACTCTGAGGATTGTGTGAGTTTCTTGTGTTTAATGTTAGCTGGACGGTTGGATGTTTCAGATGGATTCAGTGTGTGACTGTGTTTCTCTGTGTATAGAATCTCTGTAATCAACTGAAATCGTCTCCTTCAGACAGTCTGACGTGTCGTCTGGCCTTGTGCATGTGTTTGGTGAATGTCTATCACGGGGGGGTGCGAGCGGTCGCTCACCTGTGGCAGGAGTTTGTGTTGGAGATGAGATATCGCTGGGAAAACAACTGTCTCATCTACGGGTAATCAGCTCTTCATATTCAAGTCTGTGAATGATGTGGAGTGGAATAGTAGACGCTAGTACTGTGATGTAACACACTGATCGGTCTGCGCAGTGCCGCGTGAAGTCAAACAAGCGTAATGTGGGCGGAGTCTGATGACTTGAAGCAGGTGTTTTCTATAGGAAGACATCGAAAACATTCTGGTCTTCACCTGTGTGCACCTCTCTCTCTCTGTGTGTGTGTGTGTGTGTGTGTGTGTGTGTGTGTGTGTGGAGACATGTTTGTATATCCCGGTGGGGACCTAAACCTGAATGCACACCAACACATGGGGACTCGTGTCACTGTGGGGACCAAAATTGAGGTCCCCACAGGCAAAAAAGCTAATAAATTGTACAGAACAATATTTTTTTAAATCTAAAAATGCAAAAAGGGTTAGGGATAGGGGATAGAATATACAGTTTGTACAGTATAAAAACATTACGCCTATGGACTGTCCCCACGGAGATAATAAACCAGACGTGTGTGTGTGTGTGTTTCAGGCTGGCGAGTGGAGCTCCTGATCTCAGGTGTTGTCTTCTTCATCAGAAACTTCAGGTGAACACTGTCAAACTCTTCTGTTTCTCCTCTCTTCAGGTTTTAATGAAAGGTAAAGTCATGTGGTCATATTTACGGTCTACAAGATTAAAAGCCTCCTCATTGTCTCATTACCTGTAGCTCATTGGAGTTTTAGTTTAATGAAGATTCATTTTTATGACCAAAGTCTCTCAAGACTCTCATGATTTTTACAAAAGTATTCATATTAATAACATTATAGCATTAAACACTACATTATGGAGTAATTCTTCCCCACATGGATGTGAAACCGTTCTTCATTAAAGAATTCAAGATGTGTGATAAAACCGGACTTGAAATACTTCAACATCTTTTAAAACTTATTGACCTAAAATATAAAGAACCAACACACAGGGTCTGAAGTTTATTTTGAGACTTGCGGTTACATCACTGCTGAACTCTTCTGTCGTTCCCATGGTAACAGTAACTACTCTGATTGGTGCTTTTGCATTCTGACAAAGATCTGATGTTATTTTCCTCCTGTTATGTGGACCAGTACCCGTGACGGCTTTTATTCACTTTCCTGCTCATTCTCCTTCACTTCTCCTCGCTGTGGAATGATTTTCCAAAGGCACTTCGGTCGAACACAGCTCTCACAACATTCAAAAAACAACTTAAAACATATCTTTTCCGTCAATACTTGACTGGTTAATGTGAACTTACCCTCTCTCTCTCAACAAGTATAGAGAACTGCAGCTCAGAGATGATGTATTTTTGTATAAAAACCAAGCATACAAGTTGGCATTTTAGCACTTCTGGTTCCATCGCCCCAAATCTATGAATGGGTTTTTTGTAAAGTACCTGAAATAAGATCTGTGATTAACAAGACCTCAAAATATTTTTACATTTAAATCTTTAGCCTACAAGACCACCACTGGTTCAGCACCCCCATATCTTCACTCGCTAATTCAGACACATGTAGCCACCCGATCCCTGCGCTCTGCAAACGAACAACGCCTTGTAGTGCCATCCCAAAAAGGGAAAAAGTCACTCTCACGCACTTTCTCCGGATGTGATCTCCCTCTTGCCACAAGATCAGCGGATTCTGTAGTTATCTTTAAGAATCGGCTAAAAACACATCTCTTCCGTCAACACCTGACCCGTTCGTACAGTCTTCTACTTCTTTTCTACTTTCCTATCTCCCCCAAAAAGCATTCTTAGCTTCATACACTGTGGTAGGCTAACTGAGACCAGTTTTACTGCACCGGTGCATTGTTGTTCTTTTGTTGCACAAATTGCTTATATTGTTTTCCCCTACTTTGTACGTCGCTTTGGATAAAAACGTCTGCTAAATGACTCAAAAAGACCTTTGTTAATCACAGAGCTTATTTTTTTGTGATCTTCCAAAAGTTAATGTGGAAATGCATAAGGCTTTGGCTCGAGGGAACCAGTGTGGCGCTATAATCCGGGTTGGCCTACAAAAATGCATCCTCCCTGATATTGGTGCAACGGATCAAAAAACATTGGCGCAACGGATCAAATCATTTTTCGGATCAGCTAATGTAAATGCTCATCATAGCTCTATTATAATATATTATTATCATAATAACATAATGAAATCAATAAAAGGCTCAAAAATAGGGGCACTTAAATAAGGTTAGGGTTAAAAGTTGTGAAAGTATCCTGAATATCAACAGATTAATTAAACATTATTATTTATCTTCATGCATTTAAAAAATGACAATATGTATAACAAATAAATATGATATAAACATGCAATCAGAGTAAACAGCTGACAACTGTATCTCTAGAGATCAGATGATAAATGTGACGGGTGTTATGAGCAGAGGTGGGTAGAGTAGCCAAAATCTTTACTCAAGTAAAAGTACAAGTAACTAGAGAAATTGTTACTCAAGTAAAAGTAAAAGTCACTATTTTAAAAATTACTTGAGTAAATTAAAAAAGTATGCAATGAAAAAACTACTCAAGTAGTTAGTTACTTAGTTACTTTGTATCTGATTATATAGGCCTACTACATAAAATTAATATTAACGCCAATATTTTAATATAACATTTTAATCAATATTTTTAATTATCATGAACAGATATCTTTGCAATATACTAGAGAGACTAAAGAATAGACAAACACAGAAGAGACAAGCATTTCTGTAAATTTCATCTAGTCCTGATGTCAATGTAGTTTACACAACTTATTTAGAATAATAGACCATGTCAAACTAAAGCATGAACTAAACTCAGAGCATTTCCTAAGATGATCTAGAACATCTGCAGTGCTCTCTTAAATGAAATACACACTTTTGAACAAAGCTCGTGTTTTCTCGTGTTGTGTCACGTGTGTGTTGTGAAACGCTCTTACTTGTAAACAAACAGTAAACAGTGAAGCACACGCCCATCAACAAGTTTTCTTCCTTCTGTTCTTCAAATGTATATTTCTGCAAGCCCACGTCTCTGTGTCTGACAGGTAACGCGCATGTTGCTGTGTCTGACGAACAGGTCGCGGGTGCAGGCATTTATCATTGCTGGCAAACAATATGACACATTTGCAGTTTTGATTGTATAGATATAGATTAAAATCCACTTCATCCAACGCTCTTTGTGTTCTGCGTGTTTTTAAGTTTCGCGCTACGAGGAGGGAGTAATCCTGCTTCAGATGATTCAGATCGTGCTGCGAACTGAACAAATCATTTGAACTGATTCATTAGCCTATTCAAATGGTTTTGCCCATTGTTCAATTAATGCTTTCAAAAGAATCGACTCAAAAGAATCGATCACTCGGGAATGCCCTTAAAAAGAGACGACAACCTTGAAATAAACAACGCGTTTTAAAAAGCATATTTTAAAATGAAGGAACGAAGGAACGTCACGCAATGTAAGTTATGTAACGAAGTAAAAGTACAGATTTTCTATTAGAAATTTACTCAAGTAAGAGTAAAATTACACACTTTTAATTTTACTTAAAAAGTACATATTTTCCAAAATGTTACTCAAGTAAATGTAACGAAGTAAATGTAGCGCGTTACTACCCACCTCTGGTTATGAGGTGGCGATCATGAAGTAATTATCTCGACCGACTTTCTCTCGTCTTCTTAAATGCGTTTGACCGAATCATGAGTGGGCAGCGCATCAGAATAGCTGAAGTGGTGCGCGTGGATCATGTCATTTGCGCTTTGACTCAACCCAACATGGTTGTTTACGCAGCAGTTTAAGTTAAGATATACATGAGAATGCGCTTTAATGTTGTACTCATCCAGATACTGGAGAGAGAGAGAGAGATCTTTTACTCAATGATGAATAAACTTACAGTTAATCTGCAGGTCACATGCGTTCCGAACCGTACGGATCAACCACTGATCTCTGAGGTACTTGTTCTGGCTTTGTGGAAACTAGTATCTCGCTATAAGCACTTATTGTATTATTGCCTCTTTATGACAAATTGCTTGATTGTTTCCTAATTTCTTTGGATAAAATGCTAAATGTCTGCATGTAAATGTTCACCTGACATGAGAGAGAGACCGTATAGATCTTTATGCTAAGTTGTTTGATGGAAAGAATTAAATCTGAATTCGATTCTAAGGATCATGACTTTGATTCAAATGTTGATAGAGGTCTGTGTCTCCACATCTCAAGACTCCTCGGGTGTTTTATGTCTAATCCTTCACACACACACAGATGCTGAACTGCTGCATTGAGCGCAAGAGAGCGAGGGATGACGGAAAGAAGACTGAAGGGGCCAGAGAAAAGAACCGGCCGTCGGTCGGGTCTGTGGAAGTTTCACCTGGAAAGTCCTGGGACTCGTGGAGTGACAGTGAGGACGAATTCTTTGAGTGTCTGAGCGACACAGACGAGATCAAGGAGGCGGAGACTGAACGGGACAAGAAAGCGACCAATAAGAGCAAAGCTGAGGGACGATTACAGCCGCATGGGAAACTGACGCTGAGAAACTCCAGCGAGCTGCTCTACATCCCCATCACACAGGTCAGTACACATCACCTGTCATGAGTCATGTGACCGAGTCTAAACTGACCAATGGCAGGTGACTGTTTTTCTTATCATCTGTGTTTTGAAGTGGTTGTTGGAAGATGTGACACATATTGAACACATCAGCCAGGGTCAGACTCTTTATTTCCCTCTTCTCTCATAAGTTGATTGGTCCAAACCTACTCTTTGTTGTCATTTGTTGTGTTTGTGTTCCTATCAACAGTTCATTTGTTAAGAATGTGGACACTTTATCCATTAATGATATGATTCTATTGATGAGCTGTGTCTATCATTAACGTGATGATGCTGTGTGACAGACACATAGAGCACATAACACATGAGACGATTGTGTCCCAGAAGGCAAAGCCTGCCCTGGGCAAACTCTCTGTGATTGGCTTCCTCAGGCCAATTAATATTATAAGTTGACAATTCAGAATATGTTAGGCCTCATCTGTCATCTTTTAATGTGAGTACACCGACCCTCATAAATGTGACCTCATTATCTGCTTCACCACCGTACAGTTACAGTTACAGTACTGCTGTCAGCATTCAGCACTTTTGTGTTCTTCTGTGTTCACTGCTGACTTGTTCTTTCATCTTTGCATGACCATATTTTTTCTTTATCATCACTAATATCATCACAGAGAGAGAGAGAGAGAGAGAGAGAGAGAGAGAGAGAGAGAGAGAGAGAGAGAGAGAGAGAGAGAGAGAGAGAGAGAGACAGAGACAGAGACAGACTTCGTTTAATTTTAATCTCATGTTTGTACTTAATGTATGTCTTTTGTTATATGTTCAATGCTTTGGCAATATTGTAAGAACACGCAATCATGCCAATGAAGTACTACAATAAAGTAGTTTGTTTCTACCTGTGCTTGGTTAAGGTGGTATTCAGTCTGTTGGACCATTGTTTGCACCAGGTTCATTGTGTCAGCCACGGCTTGGGTACTTTGTTCATAGAAGGTGTCGTCCCACCATGGTGAAGTCTCTATGTCCAGTGGCATTCTTCCTAGGATGTTGATCTGGCCCATTGAAAAATCCTCTGTTACTTCTACGCAAAAGGAATGGTTAGCCAATCAGGTCAGTCCTCCATAGGTAAAAGAATTCATCTCACTGACAACGCACCACTAGGTATGCGATACCTGGATAGCATCAGAATATCCATGCAATGACTGAACATTTATGAGTTTGGTGTCATTAGGAGAGAAAGGTTGCAAGGTGTTACATGTACATATAACGTAATTGTGTGTCTCGTGGCAACATGTGCGACTGGTAAACAAGGTCTCATTTCCCTTTAAGGTCATGTATCCCGTAAGGTGGTCCCATTTAATTACCTGATTCTTCACCACCACGCCAATAGAGTGTATAGTAGTGGAATTTAGAAAAACTTGGTCTGGGTGGATTAGAGGAAAAGTGGCAAAAAATCCGAGACAGCCTGTGCATTCGTTTCCTGTATACATCATCACAGTGGATAATAGTTCCGAATATTTTACATTTTTCATTTTTTCTGAGGTAAGCCATCTAAGTCTAAAATCTCTATGAGATCATTTAGAACATGTCTAGGTGTCTTTTGTAAACGTAGGTCTAAAATTTCTTGTCTAGTAGCAGTAAACAAATCTTGTGCATATGATCTGCAGGCTAAGTCACGTTCGATGGTACGGGTCTGATTGAATAGTGTGTGGCTGATCGGATTTGTCTTTCTTTAAATTGTTTTATTGATAAGTAGTTTGCCAGTTTTGTGGTTCTATTCAGGGCAGAATAACAGTGGAGTTTGGTGTGGAGGTCAAATTCTTTTTTTAATTTTTCATCATATTTACACTTTAGATGTTTGTCAATCTCTTTGTATATGTCAGGGTTTTGTTTAGAGTCAGATTTAGCTTGAGTTTCATTGATTAGCTGGGCTGTGAGTATGTTTAGAGGATGAGATACTGTGGGGTTTTCATTTGCTAGTAAGGCTTTATATTGAATGGATTCTGTATGGGATTGGTTGTGATGATGCCAGAATTGAAGAGCTCTTTTTTGTATCTCAATGTTTAGGGGGTATAAGCCTATTTCAGCTCTACAGGCATGGTTAGGTGCGCCTCTGTTTACTCTTAGGATGTTCTTAACAAATTCCAAATGTGTTTTTTCTATCACACGTTTATAACATAAAATGTAATGTTGGTCCCCAAACTTCACTCCCATACAAGAGAATTGGCTTAATGATTGCGTGATATAATTTTATTTTTAATTGGTAAGTTTAATTTACCAAATCGTGCTTTTAGGGCATAAAATGCCCTCCGAGCTTTTTCACTTAAAGCTTTTACTGCAAGAGCAAAAGACCCGGATGCTGATACATCAATGCTCAGGTACGTGTAGCTAGCGGTGTGTTGGAGGACTTCTCCTCTGTAAATGAACTGGTGTTTGTTTCCCTGAGATCTGGCCTTCTTTTGGAACACCAATGACTCTGGTTATGTCTAGATTCACTGTCAGAGCCCATTCCTCACAGTATTGTTCCAGCAGGGACAGGCTCTTCTGAAGTCCCTCTGCTGTTGGAGATAACAGAACCAGATCATCTGCATAGAGCAGACATTTAACCTCAGAATCATGCAGAGCAAGTCCTGGGCCGCTGGACCGTTCCAGAGCTTCAGCCAGATCATTCATGTAGATATTAAACATTGTTGGGCTCAGAGCGCATCCCTGTCTCACTCCACGGCCTTGCTGGAAGAAAATGCTTCTGAAATCTCCAAGTTTGACCGCACATCTACTGTTCTCATACATGGACTGTATAATGTCAAATGTTTTTCCACAGATTCCAATTTGTAATAATTTGTATAATAAACCATCATGCCAAATAGAGTCGAAAGCTTTTTTTAAATCAACGAAACATGAAAATATCTTTCTTTGTTTGCCATTAAGATTTTGTTGATTAGAGTATGGAGAGAGTAGATGTGGTCTGATGTCCGTTGTTTTGGAAGAAAGCCAATTTGTGATTTATTTAGGATGTTGTGTTGTGTCAGAAATGTAACTATTCGGCTGTTTATTATATTACAAAAAAGCTTTGCAAGATTACTGCCCACACAAATTCCCCGGTAATTATTGGGCTCATATTTATCTCCTTTTTTATAAATAGGGGTGATGAGTCCTTCAGACCAGGTCTCAGGGAAGTTGCCAGACCTTAAGACCAAATTAAATAGTTTTACTAGGGCTTGAATTATATAAGGGCTGCTGTGTTTTAGCATTTCATTGCTAATGTTATCTTGTCCACAAGCTTTCTTGAGTTTAAGATTTTTAATGTGTTGTGTTATTTCTGAAGTTGCTATGAGTGTGTCTAATGGGTTTTGGTATTTTTTTATTGTTTTCTTTAAATCTTCTAATTTCTCCTTTATTTTTATTTGGGGTTGATTGAGGTCTGTAGGTTTAATTTTTTGATAAAGGTTTTTAAAGTAAGAGCTCCAAATTGTGCTGCTCTTTAGTAATATGTCTGATTTGGGGCTTTCAGATTTTTTAAAGAGATTCCAGAAATTGTTTTGGTCAATGGATTCATCAATTTCATCAATTCTAGCTTCATAATATTTATCTTTTTTGTTGCAAATAAGTTTTTTATAGTTTCTCAGACAGTCCGAGTAGTTGAGCCGAAGTGTCTGATTGGTTGGTTCTCTATGTTTCTTATTAGCAAGCTGGCGAAGCTCTTTTCTGCAACATTTGCATTCTTTATCGAACCAAACATCCTTTTTAATTCTTTGTTTATGTATTTTATGATTGTTTTGTTGTTTCATGTTAGATATAGTCGCCAATGTTTGCAATATATAATTAAGATTGTATGAAGCTGAGTTTATACCATTGGTATCTGGAGTAAACTCTCTGGACATAAATTCATCCAGCAGTTTTAGTGTTTCAGGACTGCTCATGTTTTCCTTGAAATGTTCAACATTAGATTGATTCCAAATGAGCTTGGGTTTTAAAGGGAACAGTTTTTCATGTTTGTGTGATACCTGACTGCTTCAGGTAAAGCACTGTTTGGCAGTGGTCAGAAACTGGAAGTTGAGGTCTGACTGTGAAGGCATTAGTAAAGTTTGGCTCAATATCTGTCAATGAGTAATCAACCACACTGGCTCCTAGTTTGGAGCAGTAAGTAAATCTACCAAAAGAATCTCCTCTGGTTCTGCCATTTATGATGTATAGCCCTAGACCTTTACAAAGCTTTAACAGCTGCTTCCCAGTTCTGTTGATGACATTGTCACAACTGTTTCTTGGAGTAATGACGGGTGTTGACTGGTGCATGATGTCCCCAAATATATGATCATTACCTGTGGTATTAACATAATCCATTTCTCTTCCAGTCCTTGCATTTAAGTCACCACATATAAGAACATTTCCTTTGGACTGGAATTATAAGATGTCTTTCTGCAGGTGAAGAAAGCATTCTTCTTGGTAATATGGGGAATCATGAGGTGGAAGATAAGCTGCACAGAGGTAAAGATTACTCTGTGGTAGAATAGATTTTACTTGAAGCCATATTAATGAATTTTCAGTTTTGACAGTTTTTATCAGATGTTTTATATTCTCTTTGTGCCATATTAGTATTCCTCCTGAATCACGGCTGCATTTTATTTGGGATTTTTTTAGTGATGGCACAATGATTTCCCTGTAACCTCTTGGACAGTGCAAAGTCTCATTACTCCGACACCACGTCTCATGAAATATTGCAATGTCTATATCTTTTATACTACTAAGTAAATCTCCGTCTATTGTTTTGTTTCCAAAAGTTGAAGAGCGCAAACCTTGTATATTCCAACAACTAATTTTAAATGATTTCATAGATAAGATAAAGAGTCTCTGTGTGTGTGTGTGAGTTTGGAGCAGATGATGTTGAGTAGATGTCTTATCTGGTTGAGTTCAGCAGAGGCAGGGTTTGGTGTCTGTTGGGCAGCTGCGGCGTAGCTCTCGGGCTGTGATGAAGATCCAGGAGTTGAGTTCTCTCTGCTCTTTGATGAAGGGTGGATGTTTCGTTCTGTCTGTGATCTGCTCTTACTGTGTGGATTTGGGTTGTATTCTCTTTTACTAAGTGCTGTGCTGTGAAGAGTTGTACTCCTTGCTTGTTCAGGTGTGGTCATACATATGATGAGGGCGAATGTCTCTATGGTACGCGAGGTAAACATTTGGAAGAAGTGCACAACTTCTGGAGAGCTCCACGTTGTTTCCATGGATCACCTGAAATGGCACATCACTCCGTGGCAGTAACGTGGACAAGGTTCTTTTAGTCTCTGGGAATCTTTCTGAAGCTTTGATGGCCACCTCTCTGAGTGCGGGAGCCACGTGACCGTCCATTGCTCTTAAATCATTAGTCCCTGTGTGGATTATGATGTGCTTGTAGGTTTCCTTCAGATTTTTGTCAGATAGGATCTGAAGAGCCTTTCTTGTGTTTGGGCACCAGAACTTCTGTGCTTTCATTTTTGGAAATAAGAGTTTCTCGTTGACGTATTTCCCGTTGGAGTCGATCAGAATAAGAGCTTCTGTTTCAGTAGTGTTGTCTGGAGCGGTGCTGTGGACTTCTGGTGAGGATTGACTCTCATCCGCTGGAAGTGACTGATGATTTTCAATGAGGATTTCTGAACAGGTCCGGTGTTTAGCAGAAGATTCTTTACACGTGCAAACATGAGAAAGTTGTTCCTTCATGTTGTTTATAAGTTCATCTTTCTTTTGGAGTTCTGATTTCAAGATAAAAAGCTCTTCCTGCATTTCTGCTTGAAGTTCTGTTAATTGTTTTCCCATAATTGACTTCAGTTCTCTCAGTTCTTCTTTAGTTTGTTGAAGTTCCTTTGACATCTGTTCTTTGTGAGTGTTCAACCTCTTGTCTTCGAGTCATCGTATTCTTTTTAAGTTGCTCCATGTTGCTGTTGTCATTCAGACATTCGGACATTATGAATTCTTTTAGTTCCACCATATCCAGGAGTGAAAAATGTTCTTTCATTTTTGACATAGGAGACTGAGTTGAGGCTGTTGTAGTTGTTGTCTGTTGGATGTCTTTAGGTGAAGAGTCAGTAGTTAGATCCTCATGTGCTTGTGTGGAGCTTGTTTCCAGCTGTGACTGCTTTTTCATTTCTGTAAAGTCCACTATAAATGAATGGAGGGCAGGTTCTGACCCTTGGATCATGACAGTGCCATTTTGATAGATGTTCAGGGATAGAATTCTTGAAACTTCATTTCTTTCTTCATCTTCAAATATCAAGATCTGTCTTCCTTTACATATGCCTCTTTTTGTGATGAAGCTGAAGTGTTGACAAAAAGCAGTGTGCCATAAAGAGCTGTTTTCAGTGTAGAAGAGCAGGTTACTCACAGTATTGTGATCATTGTCAGCAAACAATGTTTCAGGATTCTCCATAATCTGTTTCTGTCTTTGGATCTGTTTCGAGTGTTCAGAGCTCTTCAGAGGGTAAACAAACGGGCGGGGCCAGTCTGCTGCAGTTGCCATAGCTGACTTTAGAATGTAAACAGTCAACTGAAAAAACTGTTGATCTGTTTGTTTTCAAAATTCCTGTTTTGTACTATATGTGACCCTGGACAACAAAACCAGTCTTATGGGTCAATTTTTCGAAATTGAGATTTTTACATAATCTGAAAGCTGAATAAATAAACTTTCTATAGATATATGAGTTGTTAGAATAGGACAGTATCTGGCTGAGATACAACCGTTTAAAACTCTGGAATCTGAGAGCGCAAAAAAATCAAAATATTGAGAAAATTGCCTTTGAAGTTGTTAATCAGGGACACTGTGGCAGACCATCCACTCACAAAAATAAAGTTTTGATATATTTAAGGTAGGAAATTTACAAAATATCTTCATGGAACATGATCTTTACTTAATATCCTAATGATTTTTGGCATAAAAGAAAAATCGATAATTTTGACCCACGCAATGTATTTTTGTCTTTACTAAAAATGTTCCCGTGCTACTTAAGACTGGTTTTGTGATCCAGGGTCACATATGTATTATTATAGCTTAAAATGTCCAAATATTAATAATATTGATAAATATAGACAGCAAAACAAGATCAAAATGTCCACTTTCATCCAAATAAATCTCCAATAGTATTAAAATATGTCCGTTCAAGTTCCTTTCCAATAGTTCAGTCGGTGTCCAACTTCATATAAGTCTCGATTTAAAAGGGTCTCAGCTCAAGGCAGGGACAAGGATCCGTATCATGAAAATATCCAATTGCATCTAAAGTTCATTCAAGTTCTAATCCAATGGTCCAGTTGATTCCTCCTCTGAAGCTCAGTCTGTTACCAATCTCCACACAGGCCCCAATTTGAAAACGGTCTCAGCTCAAGGCAGGGTCAAAAATCTGCTCAAAATGATCAAAATTTTGCTCTCGGAGTTATCAGGTTCTTTTTAAACTATCAGTTGTCTGTATTAAAAGGTAAATTTCCTAAATTTTCTTAATGTATCTGCAGCTCAAAAAAAAGTGTGACTGTTCATCACGGAACTCTCTCTCTCTCTCTCTCTCTCTCCGAAATTTGGCATTGATTGATTTAATGTGAATCGATACTCGGTAGTACCGATGTTATTCAGTCGGTGCCCTTAAAAGTACCGAGTCCGGTACCCAACCCTTAATAGGCTGTCAAAAGTAGTCAACCAATCAGGGATAGGCTTCCACGGCGGGCCAATGAAAATGCGACCTCTTAACTACAGTAGGCCTAATTGTTAAAAATGCTTGATGAAAAGAGTTGTTTTTTGTCTTATTTTCTACAAAAGTGTCATGTTAATGTGTAATTATTGTAAAATAGTATGTTGTAAATTGTTGAGTTTCATTCTTATAAAATCTTTTAATATATAAATCTTTTAATGAGTGGATTCTTGCGTGTGGGTAGGTGGGTGGATGGGGGGCACCTCTGGGGATCTTAATACGCCTCTGGATCCACCACGTTCTCAGGTAACAATTTTAATATATTTGATGCAACATTATTAATCAAATGTATATTAGAAATGAACGGTAAGGGAGCGTTTGGTATATTGCATAGAAGTTCAGTTTTATGCCCTGAACTTCTGGAACACTGAATGCAGAACACTCAACTCAACTTTATTTATATAGCGCTTTTTACAATTTTCATTGTTACAAAGCAGCTGTACATAAGACATATTGACTATAAGCAAAACAATTAAAGTTATACAAGTAAAAACAAGAAAAAGTTGAAAACACAGAAGACAGACATACCCACATACAAAACACTCCACACACACAATATGCACACGTACTAACACACATAGACATAGACACACACACACGGACGTGCACGCACACACACACGTACACAGACAAGTACGCACACACACACAGTGAGAGCACACATTTAAGATAAAGGAGAAAGAAGCACAGGTCAAATATAACAGACTATAAATTCCTATATGTAATATTAATTAAGTAAAACTTTAAAATTCTAAAGCAGCCCCCCCGGC